>NC_092209.1:92666837-92788254 GCF_043381705.1 Parasteatoda tepidariorum
TATATAAAATACCAGTCATGGTGAGTGATGTTAGGCCACGCAGATAGCAGTTGGAAGGCAAAAAATATTTTATTAACTTCACATAGTACACAGTCCAGTCACATTAATGTGACCACCACCTACTTTCGACGTCAACGTGAAATAATCAATCACAGAGTGCATGTGGCAGCACATTACAGTGTAGTGTATATATTGGATGTCCTAGGGCATCGAAAAGCATTTCAGTCGTTGGCGCAATGCAGAAACGTAGCGATTCATCCGACGTCCAAAAGGGCATGATTATTGGCTTTCGGACCAAGGGTGGAAGCATTTCGGAAACGACTGATTTTGTGAACTGTTCGCGTGCCGCCGTGGTAAAAGTATACCGTGCATGGCAAAATGGCACTATACAAAACAAGCGGCGTGGCACATGTGGTGCACCACGGGCCAAAGATGGCAGAGGCGAATGAAGGCTACGGAGATGCGTTCAGACGAATAGACGTGCAACTGTTGAGCAACTGACCGCCCAAATGAACCAAGGGGCTACCAAGAGTGTATCCTCAACAACTGTTCAGCAAACGTTGCTGCGCATGGGCCTCCGCAGCAGACGCCTGGTTAATGCACCCATGCTGACTGCTGTTCATCGGTGACAAAGGCTGGAATTTGCACGCCAGTACCGCAACGGGATGTCCACAGAGTGATAGCAGGTGGCTTTTTCCGATTAATCACATTTTAGCTCCATGGGACAGATGGACGCTGGCGTATACGGCGTGAAACGTCTGAAAGCAAACACCCTGCAACAATTTCCGGAAGGCTGCAGGCTGGAAGAGGGAGCGTTATGGTTTGGGGAATGTTTTCCTGGCATTCATTGGGTGCACTCATCATCGTGGAAGGAACTATGGATCAGTACAAGTACGTATCTGTCCTTGCGGACCACGTCCACCCCTACATGCAAATGATTTTTCCTCAGAATGATGGCATCTACCACCAGGACAATGCGAGGTGTCATACAGCTCGCAGTGCATGTGCGTGGTTCGAAGAACACCAGGATGAATTCACCGTACTCCCCTGGCCAGCAAACTCACCGGATTTAAACCAAATCGAGAATCTATGGAACCACCTCAATCGGGTTGTTCGCGCCATGGATCCTCAACCGCGTAATCTAGCGCAGCTGGCCAAGGCACTGGAGTCGGCATGGCTCAACATCCCAGTGAACACTTTTAGAAACCTAACTGACTCTCTTCCTGCACGTCTCGTAGCGGTTCGCTTTGCCAAAGGTGGTTATTCTGGATTTTGACAGGTGGTCACATTAATGTGAGTGGACTGTGTATATTTAAGACATTTTCTAGCAAAGGCGGAGCTCCAATTCGCACTCAAAAACTGTGTGCTTAAGTTTTTATCTTAGGGAAAGTAGCAAAGGAATTTCCCTCTATTTTGTTATATTTGAGGGGAAAAGGGAAGTGATACGGATTACTATTGGTTTATGAAAGAAATCTAACGTTTCCCACACAGAGCATAGGGAGATATGTCCTGCTCTTAATTAAATGCATAGTTGAGCCAAAAATAGATTTAAGAACAGGATGTGGCTTTTAAAAGTGTGAGAAAGAATTTGGAATAGAATATTTAATTAGTAATAAAGTAGGAGTTGTTTTATAGCAAAGAAACTAACGTAAAAAGATTAATAGAAGCTTTTTATGTTACATATATATATATATACATATGCAACATCTGAAATAATAGCTTACTAAAATTAAAAGGATCTTAAATCTAAACTTAAAAAGAATTATATTTAAATTGCAGACCAGCCTTTCTGATTGATGAGAACCTTAAATAATGTCTTTCACATAATTAAATTAGCTCTTCGCGTATATATTAACTTTAATTGAATGGAAATGTAATCTTTATTTACAAAATGAGTCCATACTGCGTAGTAAAATGCCTTTATGACGCCGAAAATCATTCAAATCAATAAATATTTTGAGATATTAATTCATCTTCATCCAGTGTTATGATTATATCTTACGGCGTCTATTCTAACAAAGAAGTGTCCCGCAGTGGACTGATCGTTAAGACACGGTTCCCATTAGATCACCGAAGTCAAGCACCACTGGCTCCGGTAGGTGTGTGGGTGGGTGACCACTTGGATCAGTCTGCGTAGGGACCGAGGGTGTACGGTATGGGTCCTCGCTTATTTGTTCTACTGCGAAATGCTCGACTTCGCGTGCTGGTCGTCGGACTACCGAAGCGGGGGAGCCATCCCCTCTGCAGAGGATCAAAATTGTGATGGCTGATCCACAGGGATGTTTCCCAGACCGTCGCCAATAGCCAATTGCGCAGCTCTAGTGCGAAGTAAATGAACTGCAACAACTACATTATATATTCAGAGCATAAATTTTAAGGCTTATATATACTTCAAAATCCTATAGTTTTAATCCCAATTAGGATGAAGGACGAACACAATGGCAGATACTATAGTACACTATAATGCATATTTAAGACATAAATCTCCATGTATACAAGCCTACGCCTATGCCTTAAGCTAGGTATAAAGTGAATAGTTATTAAAAAGTAGCGTACATGCTCATTTTTTTGTTTCGATATCGAAAATTACTGTCACTATTATCCTAAATGATAATAAAGTTTATGATGAAATAAAAAGTTTGATGAAAGATTTTTGCTCATTCACCAAGCACTAAAAAGTGTGGAGGTCACAGGTTCGAATCCCGGCGTAACTCCGGATGTATCTGTGTGCTGTGCTTCGCTAATTTCTTCTATATTTTCTTCAAGTTATAAAATGTTCTTTTTATTTTCTTATTGTATGTACAAACCTGTATCTGTATCTACAAATGAATAAAAGAACGTATGAATGAAAAAAAGGGAGACACCATGGCTGAGGAGTGTTGTCGTTTTGCTAAGCGCGTGTAGGTAGCAGGTTCAAATCCCATTGTACTTCAAATTCGTCTTGAGCTGCCCTTTTCTGATTGCGGCTACCGGCTATTCATTATGACCAGGGCTTATAAACCATACTATGTATTTATAGTACTTGGTACTTTTATTTACATCGCACTAAAACTGAACGATGGCCTTAGAAACATCACTGAGGATGATTCGGAGACAACATACATTAAATCCCGTTTCACAGGGGGTCCCGCAGTGGACTGATCGTTAAGACACGGTTGCCAGCAGATCGCAGAAGTCAAGCATCACTGTCTGCGGTCAGTGAGCGGGTGGGGGACCACTTGGATCAGTCTGCGTAGGAAACCGAGGGTGTGCGGTATGGGTCCTCGTTAAACTGTTCTACTGCAAAGTGTTCGACTTCACGTGCAGATCGTCGGGCTACCGAAGCGGCAGTGCCATCCCCTCTGCAGAGGATCAAAATTGTGGTATCATGTCTTCGGATGATCCTCAGGGATGTTTCCCAGACCATCGCCAATAGCCCATTGTACTGCTCTAGTGTGACGTAAATGCACTACAACAACAATATAAAACAGTGAATCATTGAAGAAAATTGTGTTGATCACAAAGCTTAGTTAATTTAATAAATTAAATTAACAACAACAAGTTTTACGGGGGGTGCATATTCACACACCATCTATCCATCCGCAGATCGCAATTTTGACCTGAACCTAAAAGAGAACGGTCAATCTCCAATTCTGTACCCCCAGAGGTGTTGATTTGTTATGGGAACTTGGAAGACTTTGTGACCCCAACAGATTTAGTATTAGAACACCAGTCACCATTTTGTAGACGGGAAGTCTGCGGCTGGTTGGAGACTGAACTCACAACCTATCGGAGATGGGCTCAGCTCCTTACCGACCAGGCTGTCTCAGCCCCGCTCTCCAGAATGTCCTGGGCTTCCAAGACATACTTAGTTCTGAGCATGAAAGTCGACCTACGTAAGTGAATGAGTAGAAGATTGTTTGAAAGCAAGACTGTGGTTGCTAGTTTTAGCAATAAACTAATCATAATTGTAGTTTCGTTTAAATTGTAGGGTTAACTAATATAAATCATTATTGAATTAAGTAGCGTAAGAAAATTGTTCGAAAATGCACGATTTTTTAATCTTTGTTGACTGATATTTAATAGCGAATTCATTTATGATTTCTTCATAAAATGATTGAATAATTTTTGAAGAGGAATGCTGAAGAACCAGTAAGTTCTTTTCTTTCAATAGCTAAAAATGTTTTGCAAAAAAGGAAAAATTTTTTTTATTTAAAAGCATTATTGAATGTGTTGGAACGCTTAACAAATTGGGATACAATAAGTCTCAAAATGTAAATTTTTCTCCTCACTTATATTCTATTTTTTAAACAAGTAGAAAGTCATTATATCAGAAAACTAACAATATGATCTTATTGCATTGATATTAAAAGTAAAAAAAAAAACGTTAAATTAACCATGCGTTCTAGAAATTTCTTTAGTATTTGATTTCGATGAAAAAAAGGACTTGGAGACAGATTTTTTCAGAAATAATTGTTTATGAATTTGATATTTTACTTTTCACAAGAGAAATTCTTAAAAAAATACTTTACTTGCAAGAAACAACTATATTTAATCTTCATTTTAATAGCTTTGAGCTTTTTAATAGTTTTTTAATCTTAAATAGTATATAATTTTCTTCCCATAACTTTAAAGTTGTGAGAGATTTATGTACAATAACACTTATTTCAAAAGAGGGTCTGGAACCGGAGGAAAGTAAAACTTTAACTATTCACAACTATTTTTTTCATGTGAGCCATTGAAACGAATAAAAATAAATTAAAACTTATTTTCATCACAGCAAAGAATAGCATCATTAAAAAAAATTTGAATGAAACAACCGAATACTTTTGATCCATTTGGAGTTATTTTATAAAATAAAAAAAATATGAAAAAGAAAACTGAGACTTACGAAATAAAACTAAATTGAGAAACATTCTTGGCGCTATGACAAGATGAAGAGAGTTAATATTCTTCACCAAACTTCATCAAATGATAGAAACTCGAATTTGATGAGGTATGTGACAAGATTGTTTTTAAGTTGATTTAGAAAAGCATGGACTACTTTATTAATGAGAAAGTTGTGCCAAAGATTTATGAAAAGTTAAAACTTTTTTAACAAAGATTAACTCTGTTTTATTATAATTGATTAAAATCATAAATGACAAGAATTCTATTTCTGTTAGAATTATTATACAGTAAAACCTCGCTAAAAGAATATTTCGGGGACCCAATAAACATAGTGTTGTAGAGGGATATATTGTTATAGCGAGGGCCTTCAAACTTTAGGGACGCAATAAGATTTGTTTTTAAATTTTAATGTTCTATATGTATAAACTATAAATTTATTTATATATTATGCAAAACATTAATTTGCAGAGTGTTCCTTATGGTTTAATTTTTAAAACAATTGAGAAAATAAGATCGTCAACATACATGAAAATCATTTTTATTGAAAATAATCTGATATTTTTGTTTATTCATTTTTTTGAATGTCAAGTTAACCCACAAAGTATGCCTTCAGTCTAAAGCACGAAAATGATTTTCGTTTGTGTAGGGTGCTCCACCCAATCACTACAGAAAACACTCTCTTTCAGGTGTTAATGTGTGGTTATTTGTGACTCATGATCAGCTTTTAACATGAAAGAATATGAAATCAGATAGGAATGTTATGTCTGTGACTTCTTAAGAGATAAGAGAGAGAATTCTAGGAATGGTGGTCAGCAGTGAGTCTTCTCTGGTCAGAAAAGATTGATAAAATGGCAGAAGATGATAAAATAAAAATTTTCACATTATTTGAAAACCAATTATAAATGGAGAAAATAAGGTTGAAATTTAGAAAAAAAGTCGTTTTACGGGGGTTAATTGCTTCAGAGAATATCGTAATATATATATTGAGAAGAGCGTGACGTTAATTCATATGCAAGTTCATCAGGATCACGAAACATTATCCTGATAAAGGGAGTTACTGATGTATTTAATATCGTAGTAGCGAGAGTTCATACTTTTGAATTCATCACTCTGTTTTTTGTCTACTGCAAGCTTTAAGGCAGTTCTTAACAGGAGATGAACAATTTTAAAGCCCGACGAGTTTGAAAAAGTTGTTTGCATTTTTCGCCAAATACTCTCGAGTACTTATTTTTGGTAAACTAAAATTATGTAAAATTTTCCTGAGTTATTTAGTGGGATAATGACCTTACATTTAATTAGCTTTATGATATTCATGAAGTGGGATAAAGTGGAGAAGCCTCCTAGATTGGGTACCGAACTTTGTAACTTTTACTGCACACAAAATCTTCAATTTCCCTATTTTATTATTAGAAAATCTCATTTTTAAGTCATTTTCCCTATTCTATTTAACAGCATAAAAATATCCAAAATAAGAGGGATATGCTGTTGAGAAATTTCTTACTCAAGGTGTCTAATGAGAATGTCCTCTGTAAGAAATATTGAGTACGCTCACACGTGTAGAAACACGAAGTTTTTAAAAATTTCAGCTTTGCTGATATTCTTAGATTTTTTAATGCAATTTGTTATCTGTGACGAATACCAGACGCACATGATGGATGCTGTTTCTCTGTTCGTGTTGAGCTCTTCGCACTCTGAGCTTTGGCGCTACTCAGAAGACGAAATCCCTGATTCAAATATTGGGTCAGGCTGTTACTCGTGTGGGAAAGATTTTTGAATGAAACTTAACCACATTTGCAATAAGATGAGATACCTGAAATTATCTTTCGGTCAACTTATATATACACATATATATATAATGCAAAACATTAATTTGCAGAGTGTTCCTTATGGTTTAATTTTTAAAACAATTGAGAAAATAAGATCGTCAACATACATGAAAATCATTTTTATTGAAAATAATCTGATATTTTTGTTTATTCATTTTTTTGAATGTCAAGTTAACCCACAAAGTATGCCTTCAGTCTAAAGCACGAAAATGATTTTCGTTTGTGTAGGGTGCTCCACCCAATCACTACAGAAAACACTCTCTTTCAGGTGTTAATGTGTGGTTATTTGTGACTCATGATCAGCTTTTAACATGAAAGAATATGAAATCAGATAGGAATGTTATGTCTGTGACTTCTTAAGAGATAAGAGAGAGAATTCTAGGAATGGTGGTCAGCAGTGAGTCTTCTCTGGTCAGAAAAGATTGATAAAATGGCAGAAGATGATAAAATAAAAATTTTCACATTATTTGAAAACCAATTATAAATGGAGAAAATAAGGTTGAAATTTAGAAAAAAAGTCGTTTTACGGGGGTTAATTGCTTCAGAGAATATCGTAATATATATATTGAGAAGAGCGTGACGTTAATTCATATGCAAGTTCATCAGGATCACGAAACATTATCCTGATAAAGGGAGTTACTGATGTATTTAATATCGTAGTAGCGAGAGTTCATACTTTTGAATTCATCACTCTGTTTTTTGTCTACTGCAAGCTTTAAGGCAGTTCTTAACAGGAGATGAACAATTTTAAAGCCCGACGAGTTTGAAAAAGTTGTTTGCATTTTTCGCCAAATACTCTCGAGTACTTATTTTTGGTAAACTAAAATTATGTAAAATTTTCCTGAGTTATTTAGTGGGATAATGACCTTACATTTAATTAGCTTTATGATATTCATGAAGTGGGATAAAGTGGAGAAGCCTCCTAGATTGGGTACCGAACTTTGTAACTTTTACTGCACACAAAATCTTCAATTTCCCTATTTTATTATTAGAAAATCTCATTTTTAAGTCATTTTCCCTATTCTATTTAACAGCATAAAAATATCCAAAATAAGAGGGATATGCTGTTGAGAAATTTCTTACTCAAGGTGTCTAATGAGAATGTCCTCTGTAAGAAATATTGAGTACGCTCACACGTGTAGAAACACGAAGTTTTTAAAAATTTCAGCTTTGCTGATATTCTTAGATTTTTTAATGCAATTTGTTATCTGTGACGAATACCAGACGCACATGATGGATGCTGTTTCTCTGTTCGTGTTGAGCTCTTCGCACTCTGAGCTTTGGCGCTACTCAGAAGACGAAATCCCTGATTCAAATATTGGGTCAGGCTGTTACTCGTGTGGGAAAGATTTTTGAATGAAACTTAACCACATTTGCAATAAGATGAGATACCTGAAATTATCTTTCGGTCAACTTATATATACACATATATATATATATACTTATATATCCATGTTTGACATCAACCGAAAACTGCATAGAATCAGTCNATATATATATATTTTAATAATTTTTATGTTTCCATTTCTAGGCTACTTTGTTTGACAGAACATTTGCATGTAAAGATAGTTACCAACCTTAAATATAATATCGTAAATTGTGTGAATAGAAAAGTCTGCAAATAAACTAGTTAAAAATTCTACAATCAGTAAATCCATTTGCATCTTTGATTAAGGTATTGTTTCTGTTTTGATAGAAAGTGATATTTAATAGGAGGATTAGAGCATCGTAGGAGTAGAGCTCTAAAATTCCTATAATTCCGACTTTCAATTATTTTTAATCCATTCACAAAACGAATGGAAAAGTGTTGTTTGGAAGTAATGTAATTTACAGAGAACCGTTCTAAATATTTTAGTGTTTATTTCTGAAAGCGTGCTAATTTTTTTTCCTTCCTGCTTTTGTTCTTATAAACAGTAAAGCTAGTATCCGCTTTAGTAGAGCAAACTTCAAATTGCTAATTAAATTTGCATAAATGAATACCTGTTTTCTAATTTAAACAAATGCCTTTAAAATAATTAAATGCTCCTGAATACTGTGTTGCAAAAACTTTTAATTACTTTCAGTCTTAAGAGTTAAGTTGTGCCTTCTAATTAATTTTAATCAGTAACGAAGTTAAGGCAATATGACAAAGGTAAGCTTGGAATGTAAAATTAAATAAAAAGTTTTGAGATATTATATATTTCGGACTGGTTACCAAATCCCTTAAAACTTCTTTTTTTTTTCTCTTCATACATACATATATATTTTAAATTTTTACTAGTCGGCTACTCCCTTTGCTAATCTCTAAGCTTGCTCTTTATTCATTATATATTTTTTTAATTTATTAAAAGTGGATATTTTTAAAAATTCATTCGAAAAATAATCACTTGTACTTAAAAAAAATTATGAAATGCGACGCATTCAGTAAATGTGAAATAAAATAAATGGTGAAGAAAATAATAAAACATGACACGATATAATTAAGAAATATTTTTCTTCTTCTTCTTTGTCAGCGCAACAGCCCCTTGCAGGCCTTGGCTGCCTAAACAGCTGACAAACACCAGCGCCTCCTATCCAAGGCAACTCTTTTCCAATTTGTAATCTTTAGGGTTTTCAAATCATTTTTGATGTCGTTGAGCCATCTAGTAGGGGGTCTGCCTCTGGAACGAGATCCCTCGGGGTTCTTTAAGGTCTCTCCTTTTACCGTGTGACTTTCGTGTTTTTGGACCTCTAAAACAGGCTATTCGTGGACATCGATTCACAACGGACGATGACGTGTGTGAGTGGAACCTGGATCTGACAGCAGCCTACTAGCTTCTTCAACGATGGAATAGACCGGCTAGTGTCGCAATGGGATAAATGTGTGCCAACAGTTTTGGCCACTATTTTTGAGTATGTGTACTGTGTATAATTACATTTTTGAGTTAATAAAGTCGTTACTTTACACTAGTGACCGGGTTTCATTTTAATGCCCCTCATATTTAGAAAAAGAAATTCTATAATTAACTCGTATTAAATACTTACAAAAAAAAATCTTAACTTTGTTATAACTTTCAGACAGCGTAAGATTAAATTAAGTTTTATAAGACACTATCCTTTGAAACGTGTGTTTTAAACAGGCATAAATAAGTTGCAATGGAATAGTGTATCAAATGATCATACAAAAGCTTATGTATTATTCTACATTTATTTCCTATTCAGTTTTACAGAGAAATGCATTCATTTGAAAGATAAATTTGAATGCTGGAAACTCGCCCTTTGATTTTAAATTCAAAGTTTAATAAATTTAAAATAATAGAATACTTAACATTCGGGTGTTTTCAGTAATAGCGCCATTTTTGGTTCACGAAATTTTAAGAGAAGGAATATAAATGAATTAATTATATATTTATAAACTTTAGTAATATTTGTAATCTTAAGATTCAAAGGAATCTCTAGAATATATTGCTTTGAAAATGAATAGCTCTATATTCAGAGTTCTCAATTCTCTTCTGCTTTGATTAAAACGGCAGTAAAATTTATGAAGAAAAAAAAACCACTTCGTTAAAAATTTCAAAGGGAAAAAAACCAACAAAAAATAAGATTCTTCCAGCACAAAAGGAAGACATTGGTAGAAACACTTTTACCAAAATAAATATCAAATATTAAACAATTTTCTTTGAGCATTTAATAATTGCATTCTAGTTTAACACTAAACATACTATAGCCGGTCGTTTAAGACGTTTAAGAACTTTTGCATCGACAATGCGCTTATTGTTTTTGCACATTTGATTTCATGACTTTTTCTAGCAATTATATACAGAAAATCCACGGAAACCTTCCACGGTTAGCCTGACGTCAAGGGGACCCTAACCCATGATCCGTCAACCATTGAGGATATTTCACGTCAACAATGTGTTCGGTGAGAGCCGGGTGAGAAATTCGTATCGATGAGCCATCGATGGGATTCGAACCCGGTACACCTCACTAGAAGGCGAGTGCTTTAACCCCTGAGCAACCATGGCTCTAAGAAATTATATGTTTTATTTTTCTATACAACCGACTCACTTTTTTGGGTTTACGACAACTAATATTCATCTCCGTAGCCTTGTCATTTTGAACCCAATCAAGAAGACAAGGGAACTCCTAGATCACGTATTGGTAGAAATTTGCCTTTGTGGAGAAATTTTTTTTTTTTTTTTTGGATTGAACTTAACCCGCATTTGCGTTACAGGAACATGAAAACCATAAGAATCTAACACGATTATCCAGACTGTATGGGGACTCTAACCCATGATCTGTGTACCAGTGAGGATATTTTGCGTCATCACCGTGGTCGGGGCAAACCGGATGCTGAATTCGTATCACACTAGATATCACTGGGATTCGAACCCAGTACACCGCATTGGAAGGCAAACGCTCTACACTCTGAGCCATCACGGCTCTTAAACAATTATATTTTGTTTTATTTTATAACTGTCGTTGAACAGCCGAACCAATATTTTGGTTTACGACTACTTATGTTCAACTCCGTATTTGAACCCAATCCAGAAGACAAGGGAACTCCTAGATTAAGTATTGCGAGAAATTTGCTTTCGAGGATGATCTTTTGATGGAACTAACCAGCATTTGCTTCAACAGGAACATTAAAGTCACGAGAATCTCCCACGGTTAGCCTGACGGCAAAGAGACTCTATCCCATGATCCGTTTACCACTGAGGATATTTCACGTCAACAATGTAGTCGGTGCAATCCGGATGCGAATTCGTATCAACCAGCCATCGTTGGATTCAAACCCAGTTCATCTCATTGGGAAGCGAACGCTCTATCCCCTGAGCCCTCAAAAACAATTATATTGGTCATTGGCTTCCCCTCCCACTTCCTTCAAAATCTTCCACTTTGTACAATTTCTTTTATTTTCTTCCGATTTCTTCCAGTTCTTGGCTCTGTTTAAACTTTAAACATTTTGAGCCTGATTCTAGAAAGCAAACCCCCCCCCCCAAAAAAAAAAATATGATTTTCTCATGTCATTACCACATAATAGCATTTATATCTAACATAATACAGTATAATACAGTGCAGAAGAAACTTTATTTTATTTACAGTATAGGCTTCAACACTCAATTTGCCTTGCCAGCTCATTTCAGCTTTGAATGGAGAGGGGGGGGTGAATTGATATGCATTAAAAAAATTATAATTTAATATTTCATGAAAATGTATGGATAATTTAAACAAAATAAGACGCGTGTATAAAATACGTAACTTAAAAATATCAGATCATGATTCAATGATGTATAAATTAAATTATGTATTGTAAATATTTATTCGGACGGAAACTTTCGTCACATATTGAATTAGAGATTTAATGTCAAAATTGTACGATTTAGTGTAAAATATTTAAAAAGTTTCCCTTAGTTAAAAATGTCATAAAAATTATCAATTTATATTGACTCGTTATAAAATCAATTTAAAAATTTCTGACAGAAGTTAATTAAATTTCCATATTGCATTACGTACCGAATATAATGGAATTTTCAGTGTAAAATATTTTGTTTTAAAATAATTTAATAAAAGTTTCTCTTCAAAGCTATGGAAAAAAGTTAACCTCGTTTTGAAAGTTTTATAAGTTGAAATATTTCTATTATGTCATTTAAATTGAAGTATGTTAAGTTAAAATACCAATTTGAAATATATGTAATAAGTTTTTGATTATTTTTTTTAACTAGAATTTTATTAAGTTAATAAGTTTAGACAGAAAAAACGTTTTTATAATTATGAAAAATAATAAAGTTTTTTTCCAAGAACGAATGTCAGTTCTAAATAGTGTTTTTTTTTCGAATATGAATGTTTAAATAATGTCAAAACTGTAGTGCTTTTTTTAAATATATAAACTAATAGCATTTTGTCAATTTTATATATTCTTGTTCTCAAAGCATTATTACTTACCTGGAATTATTAAAATAAAAATTGATTTATCTGTTTAATTACAAAAATGTGCTTTAAAATGAATACATTTAGTGTTTTTATTATATTAAGCGGTTATTTAACTTTTTTCTGAATTATGTAAGACAAAAATGTGTACTTTAAATGACAATTTGTGGGAAAATTTGCAGACTTCGTAATATCGTTGACTAGTTGTAAGAGTTGGCAATATTAGGCGAGTGACATTTCTTTCCTTGAGTTGAAATGTTGCTAAAGGAAAAATACTCGATTTAAATATTGATTATTCATTTTAAAATATGGCACAAGAGAAAATGCTCAGTTAAATTAATGTTCTCTTTCATAATGCTCAAAATTTTACTTAAAAGCATTTTCGTAAAATTAATACAACGAAAAGAATGGTTTCAAATTACATTTAATGTTGCTTACCAGTTACTGAGGACAAATAGCTGTTACTTCGATAACTGTTACTTAACACTATCATTTGTTCCGAATTTTAATATCACCACCACTAGGCACATTATCAGTATTTAACAATTTATCGCTATTCCTCGTAATCGGGCTAATCGTAGGAGGCTTTCGTTGTTTTCCTCTCCATGTAACGAACATGCGGGTTAGTTCCGTCAAAAAGTCTAGTTTGTCCCAATGCTTGATCTAGAAGTTCCTTTGACTTCTCGGTTGGGTTCAAAATTACAAGGCTGCTGGGTTCAACATCAATGTTTTTAAACCTAGAATTGGGTAGGCTGTTCTACCCCGGTTGTAAAATAAAATAGTAAATATATCATATTTTTTCAATTTATTTTTACATGGGTCAATATTTTCTCCACCCAAATGAAATTTGTTAGTTATCGCAATAGTGTCGTACTATTTCATAATTTCATAGACCTAACTGCTGTGTGTGTTATTTTTCAGAATAATCTCACATATACAGATTTGAAGATTGTTGACATCTAGTTTAAAAATGCTTTAACACATTGCAAATTGTGCGGTTTTGCCATTTCGCTTATAAATGGAGAAATAAAACATGATTCCGGGGATAAGAAATATATTGTTTTAATTATTTACTTTTGAACTCTCCCCCCTGGAAATATCGCGGTCACGAGAAATTGAGGGTTAAACTTCATCCCGTTATTTTGACTGAAGCAAGAAGGTAAAAGATAGTGCTTAGGAAACCTTCTTTATCAAGAGAAAATCTGTTAGCCAACTATATATAGCTGCAAACCATTTATAAAATACAAACTATATATGAGTATATTTGTTATTTTGGTTCAAGATTCTAAACTAAAATGTATATTAACCGCTTCCCTAATTATCTCGAGTTAACTCGGGAGTAGTAGAATTTGTCAGTACGTTTTGTTTTATCACGTTTTTACTCAGCCGGAAGTAAAAAAAAAAAATAATGACAATAATAATCTGCTATGATTGGAAGTATGCCAAGTTTTCTTTGCGAGTTTTGGTGTTGGATTGTGGGACTGCACACTTGTTTTGTGCTATTTTATATACAATGGTTGCTGAATTTACATTGGAAAAAAGAGTAAAATAGTGTCGAATTACTTCACTGGTGTTTGGAAAGTATCACTTTTGTGTTGTTCCTTGTTTTAAAAACTATCATACAAAGACTCATATTTAATTTTTTTCCCCTTGATAACTCTGGATAGTAAACTGATAGTAAATTAAATGTTTTCTTATACATAAAAGAATTAAAATTTCAACTTAAGACTTGTGTATTAGGTTTCGTTTCAGTTCCTTGTATTTTTTAATGAAAAAAATGTGTTGATTTTTTACTTTTTTTTCCTTCAAAACAAATGATAAGGGAAGTGGTTAAAAATGAGTAACCACCAACATTTAGATGAATTGTGGGGAGACGTGAATTAGGGTCAGTCTTTAATCCAGATTTGCAGAGAATTCAATTTAACGTCCAACGTCGTTGTGTGCGATTTATGGAAACAATTTAAGGATTCCGGGTGTGTCCAGAGAAAGCCATACCCAGGATCGGCTTAATAGACTGAATGATTCTGCGGTATCAGATAGTTTTAAATCATTCCAAATGAAGTTTAGACAACAATAGATTTACTGATTGCGCATGGTTTTAATAACAATAAACTAAAACTTTTTTTCTTATTAAAAACAGAGGTTAAAATACCGACATAGTTATTAAATAGCTAGAGTATAATGAAAATATAATAATTTTTTTTATTAAATCATATTAATTATTTATTATATAACATTCTTCGAGGGTACTTGTTTCAAATATCGCCAACATGTCCAAAACTAAGAATTCTAAAAGCATCTCAACAAACGTTGAAATCGAACTATTGCGACATTTTACTTGAAAACTTTTGTTACTAGATCAAAAAGACATTCTTCTTTTTCGTCCAGGCATGCAAATGCAAAAGGAAGCATAATGTAGAATTTGTTGTTCAAGTTTGCAGTTTTCGTGCTTTTTGAGATGTCTGGCATAAAAACAAATTTGGCGACAAAATAGTATATTCTTTTTCCTGCACTTCAAAACTTGTGTTTTGTTGGCGCTGTATTCTTTTACTTTTTGGCATGCTAACAACAATTCTTTGTTATTTTATTTGAGAATTTGTTTTGAGTTTCTTAGAAAACTCTGTCATTTTTTTTCATAAGGAAAAACATTTTTCACAGTGAGTTTATTTGTAAAGTTACTTGTTAATAATAATTTATTGTGTGTATTATTTGCTTTTTTTTTTTAGATAAAAAAATAATCTGTTACTTTTTGCAACAAAGATCTCTTTTATCTTCTAGGGATTAACTACCTTGATTGCTTCAATCTTTAAACTACCCGGGTACATTTATTGCTTTATCTTTTTTCTTTTTGCTTCCCTATCTTTTTTTATTGTTAAAGAGTCTGGATTGTTGTCTTCTTACTATTTCCTTTAACTCTTTGTAAATTCTTTGAATTTTTTTTTTTTTTTGATTTATACTAAAAAGAAAATGCAATTACCTCTTGTAAACAGTAGCGATCTATAGCAACGTATGAATACGGGTTAATTTAAGGCCTATGTCTTAGAAAGCTTTGATAGATGTGTAGTAATTTTTAATTTACTTGCGAAATGCCAATGTATTGCAATCAATTGCGTGGGAGAATAAATAATTAAATATTGCGTGTAGAAACAAAACCAATAAAAACGTAATATATTAACTTAAAAATGCTGTATTTTAAATCAATTTTGTGACTTTTTTTTTACCAGAGCACTATCTTCATCTTTTCTGTATTCATTTCAATTTTCTTAAATTAAATAGAACGTTCATTAAAATGGAAATGTTATTAAGAAATTCTTTCCAAATATACACCGATACGACTTATTTGAAATACACAATATTTCACTCAATAAAGTAAGAGTCAAATATTTTCCGTTCATTAAAAATGACAAATATAAATTTTTCGAGAATTTCTTTAACACGCTTCTTTTTTTTTATACTTTTATAAAAGTCGTTGGAAAGCCGACTTAATTTTGGGTGTACGACTACCAAAGTTGAACTCCCCAGCTTTGCAATTTTGAACCCATATCATATGACAGGGGAAGTATTGGATCAAGTATTGGGACAAACTAGCCGGATAGAAATACCCCGCATTTGCGTAACATGGCGGGGAAAATCACGAAAAGTGATCTACACAAGCGCAATCACAACTCCTCGTCATAGTCCACTGAGTGTCAAACGTGCTCGCGACAATCTTTGTTGTTATCTGATAACTTTTTAGAGTGTAGGCGTTACTTATATTGTGCTTTTTTTTTGTTAAAAAAAACCGTTCCAACCTCTAATGGTTTTCATGACGGTAACTGTATCCCATTGGACGCCATGTCAATTACTGTCATACATCATGAAATATAAATTGATTTAATGGATATGATGTATGTCAAATTATTGTAGCGTTGTAGTTAATTCTTATTGCAGCATTGCACCCTCTTTTGAAAGATGGACTAAATGCGTTCCCTCTTTCAAAGAAGATGCTATTATTTACAAAGACAGACCATCATTTCTTTATAGACTATGAATGATTATACTGCGCTGGTAACGCTTTTAGTATAGTCTACGTGCAGAAAATTCTACCTCCGTGGCTCTTTTGTATTGGATTATGTAGGCTGTAAAAAAGCACTGCAGTATGTCTACTTCTCCAAAAAATACAATTACAATTCACTAGTAAATACGACATGTTAATTCTATTCTATGGTGGGGTACCTTGTCACAGATGAAGGTTAAAATGGTCGATAACAACACTTCCCCCATAAATGACCTTCGGACGTGATGCGGACACGCTTACCTTGACAGAAACTCCCACTTCCATTGGAACACGCCAACTTCGATGGATTGTCCACATTGAACTACTACATTATCCACCTCATCGCGCTGTTGCTACTCAGTCTCGATCAGACACAACGTCTGCCTACATACACTCAACTGCTATTGGCAACACAGGAGCAACCACGACCGTGAACTTAATACAGCTCTCACTATCAGCAAAAGCAAGGTGTTCTTAGTACAGCTCTCTCGGCTTCTCACAAAACAGCCATGAATCCACTAGTCGTATCAATTCATCGAATTCTATCACAGCTATGATTCTGGTGGGGGAGTACTGTAGTGTGTCTACCACTACAAAAATACAATTCCAATGCACTAGTATATATGACATGTTAACTGGATTCTATGACTAAGGTACCTTTTCATACATGAAGATTGACAGGGTCTATAACTTCTAAACCCACAAGCACTCCTATTTGTTAATTTAAAAGATCGGAATAAAATAAAAAATGAACTCAGAAAAACTATCCAATATTTCCTAAACATTCAATTTTATGACATATTACTTTTGAAGTTCCGTTAAATGTTAACATATTTCCATATTCGAGTCATCCTAAGATTTTCATGCATTTAAAATGTCTGGCTGACATTCCGTTATTATGTTAGTATTCCTCTTTACTACGAGTGAAAATATTATTTTCTGGTAAAGATTCAGAATAGTTAAGGTTATACATTTTAGATTTAGTTTGCAAACTTTCTAAAAATATACACTCCAGATATCGTGTTACCGATAACCAAGGATTTGTATATAAGTTTTCAATTTATGCAAAATTGAAAGTCTTCCTGCAACTTTTTTTTAAAATAGTCTATTCTTCAATTCAAAAAGGAAGCTTTCTAAACCTAAAGCTTTTGAAATTACTTCAGTCATATAGAGCTTTCGATAAGGGGAAATATAAACTTTAGAGGGAAAGAGCAATTTTCATTCTTATTTTCGAATGATGGTTATCCATCGATCTTTATATTCCCGACCATTTCGAAAAAATCCTCGGACTTCAAGTAAAATAGAATATATTTGCAAATAAGCATTCATATAGTATAGGAAAATAAGCTACAATGAATGTCAATTTAAAGAAATGCTTATTTTTCAAAATATATTTCTAAATATAGCTTTTGTATGGCTGCTATATTTCTGAAAAGTAAAACTATATTTACGGCTGTCTCATTTGAAGGTCGTTCATAAATTTGGTATCATTGACTAAATCTACATTCATATTTCCTCTAAGAAATAGAAAACATCAGACCATATAATAATATTTTTATTTTATGCGGAGGATCCCCCCCCCTGCTCGCTCCACTCTTCCTCCCCCGTCATTGATTTTATCAAAGAATGAAACTAATTAAGAAATTCAGAAAAGGACAAATTAAGTAAGCAATATTTAAAATAATAAATCAAAATAGAAAAGCCCTTAAAGCAGCTAAATCCGAATTTGTTTTATTTTAAGTTATAAAGTCAGAAAAACATTTCCAGCAAAAAACAACAAAAATTATAAAAAATTCAAGACGTGTGTTAGCAGGACAGTATTTCATCAGGGGACGCACTGCCTGTGAACACACACAGGAGCCTCTCTGTTGTCAGTGGTGACACCAAAAACAGACAGTGCCCCGAGGCCCCATCATGGAAAATCAAATAAGAAAAAGCAATTAGAAAAATTGAAACGTAAATGCGAAGAATAAAAAGTGACAAACAATCACTAAGTAAGTATTAATAATCATATAAAAGTACACAAACTAAGACATAATAAAAGAGAAGCCCACAAATAAGAAAAATAAAGATAAAGTTACAGTTAGAATAGCCACATCAAAATAAAATATAAATTGCCAAATCATTAAAAGAAATTTAGAAATAAATCAAGTGCTGACCCTTTTTTTTTTTTTTTTTTTTTTTTTTTTTTTTTATTTTTTTTNAAGTGCTTTCTCGCGCCCTTTTTTTTTTTTTTTTTTTTGTTTTTTTTTTTGAAAATTTTGAAGAAAAAAAAACAACAGAAAAACTTTCATTGAGTAAAAAATTTAAAATGGTGCTGCCATCTATATGCTTCAGGATCATAAAACCCTAAATTTCACCGCATAGGCCTCTTTATGCGGGTTTCAATATCTGCCGAAGTATTTGAACGTCTTTATAATTTTTGTTGTTTTCTGATAGACTTGTTCTTCCCCGTAATTGATTCTCATTTATCACTGTTTATTTCTTAAAAGTCAATATTTTCCGTTAAGACACCAAAAATGTTGGTTCAAACTATGCAATTATATTAGCTTCGTGTAAGAGCATTTTGTTAACTTATTTTGAGCTAGAGTGACATATCCGTCACGCGAATTACCAGAATTCTACAAGAATTTTTCGCATCTGAAACAGAACAGTTCTTACATTGAGCAAATGTTTTGTTTTATTCTTTTTAAAAATCAAGTAGTAGCTAACAGAAGAAAATATTCATTTCAACCACTTCCCTAACCAATTATTTTGAGGGGGGGAAATGCAAAAAATCAACATATTTTTTATATTATTAATAAATACAAGGAACTAAAACTAAATATAATGTACAATTTTTAAGTTGAAATTTGAATTTTTTTTTTTATGTGTAAGAAACCTTTGATTTAAAATCAATTAACTATCCCGAGTTATTTCGGGAGAATGAAAAAAGTTAAATATTAATCTTTGTATGACAGATTTTAAAACAAGGGACAATACATAATACTTTTCAAATGTCAGTGAAGGAATAAGCCCTTTTTTAAAGTTCTTAGTAATTTTATTTTGCTTAAGGTTCTTTTTTACAAAATTTTAGTTCTAATCTTATTTTCATTAATATTTTCTATAAGCAATTGGATATACGGCTTTAAGAAGTAAGATATTTTTGAACATTTTCAGTTTTATTTAACATTTTAATTAAAAATTATTTTATTGCGATCTTATTTTAAAATAGCTTTTTTTAATGAAAAATAGAGCCTAGTGTACTAGTTTTGAACTTTTGAGTTCAAAATTGTTATTTTTTTTATTATTTTAGTTAAGTTTTTACTTTGCATTCATTTTATTTCACACTTTTGTTTTCCTAAAGTCTTAGAGCGTTTTACTGTCTTCAGACTTTTTTAAAATTTTTGTTTTAATAAATTAACACTAAAGACACTTTTAAAAAAAAATTCCTTTCTACAGCCCTCAATAAAATAAAATTACCATCCAAGTCTATTGATTTTCCTCGGAAAAAAAAAAAAAAAAAAAAAAGGAAGATAGAAAGTGTTTATAAAAAACTTCAGAACTAATTTTTATCAATGTATTGTGAGGAGGAATAGTAATAAAAATTTAAAGTTTCTTTTCAGTAAAGTATCAATTCTCAAAATTAAATCTCAATTGGAAATGAATGAAAGTTGAAAAAGAGAAGAAAAAAAAAATCTGGGTTTTCTGATACTTCTTAGAAAAATAAAATTTTAATTATTCTTGCTGTATTTTCCCTTTCTAATTCTTTAAAAAAAGAAAAATATTTAGCTTTTAATCAGCTTTTATTTAAAAAATGTGAATTTACTTTTGAATGAAAAAAATATAATGAGTAATGAAAAAAATGCTTAGTTTCGTACGGGCAAAAAGACACCGTGTCTAGTGAATTTTGGTGCAAACATGTAAAATGTAAGTTTTTATTTCGACATAATTTTATTTTATTATTTCAGACATTTTATATTATTTTTCGAATTTTTTTTAAAAATTTTGTTTATTATTTTCAAACATGCATTAAACATGTTTCCAGTTCACTCGTTAGATGGCAGCACAATACAAAGACACATTTTCTTGAAAAATCGCAGTATTTTCCAATGAAAGGCTTTCCTGAACAATTCGATAAATGCAATTTTAAAAAAGTAAACTATAAATGAACATAAAATGCATATCTCTCTATTGAACTTTGCTCATCATGATATTTAAACTTGCCTAACAATTACATCATCTAACCTACTGAAGAAATCAAATTTTTAGGATTAGTTTTAGATGAAAACAGTAATTTAAAATGGATTTGAGAGAGGCATAGTTAAATCTGCTAAAGGCTCTGTCAAATTGTTTATGGGTGTAAGAGACAAATTCGAGTATTAAAATTTTACCGAGATATCATTTACTCAAAACTTGATTGCAGTTCTGTCGTTTACGGATTTGTGGCAGTGGCGTAGTTTTGAGGAGGGTTTGGGGGACAAAACACCCCTCCGAAATTATACATTACTTGATTAATGAGCTATTCGGTTCGGTAAGATGTAGGCATAAAAGAATTTTCATTATTAATTTTTTTCGTAATTTAAGCATTCAGATGTTGTTTCCAACTTACATGAGGCAGGGGGCCGCAATTAAACACACCAGTCAAATGCCGGGCCCGCAACTTTATTAAAATTTTATATAGGACTCTTTTATGTTTGAAGGAACATTAAATATTACTGTCAGAGTTTAATCAAGTCGTACAAAACAAAAGTTTTTGAATTACAAATTAAAAAAAGAAGACGATTTTTACCTGAGAAAAATTTTTTTTTGCACCGTTGGTATGTTAAATTTTACAGAAACGATAAAATTAGGTTTTTTTTTTTAAACGAAATAAAAATATTTTAGATACATATAGATTTTTTACGAAAACTGCCTGCAAAAAATGACAACTAATATAGTTTAGTTCGCGGTCCACAAAAACAAAGGCTACGCGGGCTGGATGTGGCCCGCGAAATTACCAAATGAAGTGCTTAAATGCCATACATTTTGTTTTATTAACCATAGTTATGGTTCTTTCGTAGGAAATCTAATACCACATTGTACGATAAGTTTATCAGAATTTTTGTTTCCTCCGAGTACGTTTTAAGCATAGGTTCAGTAAAAAGGTATAACATATTTATAATAATCGTCCACTTTCAATAACTCCTTCACTTTTAGAAAGTGCTTTAAATTCCCCTATATTAAAAATGTTCATCTGGTGAATGGATGAAGGTATTGGAAAGATTTTAATCGATATTTTCTATCTTGGGAAGTTCATAAATTCTGTCTTTTGTCTTTTATCCATGAATTTCCGTCTTCTGTCAAAATAAAAAATTGATGTCTTTAAAAGTTAATTACACTTTGAGGGACGAAAGATAAAAATTTGGAAACTTTGAAATGAAACATCAAATTCCCAGCCGTATTTTATGGATGTCGTTGTAGTATAAAAGCGTCATCATACATTTATTGTTAAAAATTTGGTTTGTTGGAGGAGCTGAAATATATTTTAATAATTGAGGCATTTTCTTTAAAATTATTTAGTCAAGCCATTAGCATTTTTAATTCTTTAGTTTGTCTTAGAATATACTGATTTAAGTTGCGAAGCTAATAAATAATATTTTAATTAAATTTGAAAAACGAAGCGATGCTTTTGCTAGGTTGGTTGCGCCCGAAGACTTAAACGGCGGTTTAGTGATGAATAATTCATTCCATGAAACATTTTTTTTTGACCATTTTATTCCTGACACTAAATAAAGACTCCATGAAAATTGGAACACCTTTATCTTGTCTGATGATTGTAATTTTATTAAAGATGTGTTCTGAATCATCTAAAGAGCATTTTGTGTGATAACTGTTGTTGGCGATAGTTAAAATAAATCAAAATAAACATAAAATAACAAACTTTATCTGTTTTTTTATTTTCGACGTAATCAAATATTGACCATTAAATGTGAGTAGTTGAAATCTTGAAAAATAGATCCTAATAGTTCAAGCACGAATTCAGTTGTCAGGCGCTCTCCCTGCTCTGTGAATGAACTTTGGACTCTCACTATATGAAGTATTGTAGAAGCTTTGAAAATTATATCCAATACTTTGGATACAGACCCAAATAATTTGGAGGACAGTTGATAGTTACGCAATGGGGCTCAAACAGTTACACTCCATACATATTGTTTTCTTCTTTTTTTTTGCTGGGGAAACAGCAGTTTTTAAATTTAAAATATATTTAATGAGCTAGAGAAACGAAAGGTATAATAGAAGATAATAAAGGGAAGTAAGTGACTGGAAAAAAAAGTCACTGTTTGTGTTTGGTACGCATTAAGGGTAGTCTCAATTTCAAGCGCGGAGATGTTTCTCTTTTTACTCCCGAGCTGAAATGAACTCTGCATCGTAGGAGGTGGTGCCAAGTGCCAACTCCTGGTGAACGAACCATAATTGATATTTTTGAATTCTGATAATGTATGTACTAAAATATATATTTTTTTTAAAATATATAAATTATTGTTTAAAACATACTTACATCCTTAAAATTTGGTGACGAAGAGCAATAGAATACAATTCGATGAATAAAATCCTTTTTTAAGTCTGAAAACTACCCTTATCAGATTCAGATTTCGGCTCTCAAAATTCGAAGATTGGTCGAAATATAGAAAATATCATACGTGATCCTAATAGTTTAAACGATATAAATAGAACTTGAATTCTTTTTACTTCGATATATATCTCGGGGATCTAAATGAATTGTGGTCCTAGACTACTTCTAACCTCCTCAAACGGTCATAAAATAATCAGTAATCGATGTAAAGGGATGCTATGCTTTTGGTTTTTTTTTTTTGATTTTCGGTGTCCTGTTTTTCTTTTGTCTGCCACAAAATAGTATTTTCCGTCATAATTTTAACCATACACGATCTCTGTACTGAAGTTTTTCATTTAAATTGAATTTATAACAACTTTTTTTAAAAAATAAATTCCAGTAGAGATATGCAAAAATGTGTACAGATTTCATCAGAATTATTATCAAAACTGTAATTTTCAATTGTGTTCAAAAAACAATTCTGGTAAAACTATCGCACCATAGGGTAATGACACTTCCTGTAAAAGAAAACCATTATTCTGGTTAATAGTATCAAAATATAAAGTATTCAAACTATTTATTTGGTAATTTTTTTGTATATATGGAAATGGTTGATCGGAAATTCTAGTTTTGAAACTTAGAACTCTTATTTCTACATATGTAGTAAAAAATATAAAGCTTAAAAGTAAATTTAGCCTAATAAATAGTTTCTATGCCATGCTCTAGGGTATCATAAAATTATTTTTACCACAAATCATGCCACCCAATTTTACAACATTTACCAAATTTCATCACATATTATAAAATAGTATTTTATAGTTAATTTTACCAAAATAATACAAAAACGCTTCGGTGAAAATCGCAAAACGTTTGGTTTCACCCATAGAGTCAGAAACATCGCAAATTTTGCCATATATTTTTGAGCTTACTTTTATTCTTTCTAGTATCATGAGGACGCTAAATAAAATATCCATGCAGAAAAAAAATTAACAATGAGTCGTAGATATTATGTTACAATCTTTTAATTTATTAATATCGTAGTGTATCTACTACCATGAAAATACAATTCCAATTTCCTAGTATATAAGACATTAAACACTATTCTATTTTTGGGTACCTTTTTATAGATAAAGGTTGATATTGTCAATATCTTCTCTCCCCAGATTGGTGACCAGGGCGTGATGTGAACACGCCTACCTTGAGAGAAACTCTCACTTCGTTTTGAACTCTCCTACTTCGATGGATTGTCCACATTGAACAGCTGACTTGCTACTTGTGACTGCGACATTATCCACCGCCTCGCGCTGTTGCTACTCAGTCCCGATCAAACACAACGTCGGCCTGTATGCACTCGACTGCTAATGGCAACACAGGAGCGACCACGACAGTGATCTTCATACAGCTCTTACGATCAGCACTCAAAAGGTACGATGATCATAATACAGCTCTCCCGACTTCTCACAAAACAGAAATGAATCCAATAGTGGTATCCCATTCATCGAATTCTACTAAAGCTGTAATTCTGATGGGGGAGTAGTGTAGTGTATCTGCCACTGCAAAAATACTATTCTAATTCCTTAGTATATATAAGACATGTTAACTCTATTCTATTTTGGGGTACCTTATCATAGATGAAGGTTGACATTGTCGATAACTTCTCTCCCCACAATATCATCATAAAGGATGTAATAAAAAAAAAGGAAAATAAATAATGGTACTAATTTAATCCTATTTCGAGAGCTACAAACCCCTTATTGAGTAGTTAAGCTTACTAATTTCTTATTCACAAATTCTCTCCTACAAATGAGGAAAGATAAAGGAGATGTAAAGAAAGGCCCACAAAAGGAGACGATATAATCAGATTTCTATACTCTCTTGAGATGAAAGCATATTAATTATCAAAGCATTATTTAACAATTGAATGCTAAATGAATTAAATAGTTAGCGAGAAAAATATATTGAGTTTAGCATCAACTTCTATTGGATGAACATGAATAGGTTTTGTTCGAGCTTACTCTTTTCAAAATAAAGAGCCTATAAATCATTATTTCTTCATCATTATTGATTTGTGTAATAAGTTTTAACTTTTAGTAACATATTATTTTTAAATGGTACACACAGCCTCTAACCATGTTATTAGACGCAGTATTAGATTCTATGTAAAATCTTAATTATCAGGTGTTACTATACAGCTTTATTTTATTTTTTTATTTTTTTTACACTGCTGAAACCGGTTTGTACTTGTTTACGGTCGTGTATCAATGGGTTAACATTGTAATGCAATACGTTAAAAAATAATATATTAATGCAAATAGAAAGTACATAAAAAATCTCCTAAATAAAAACCCACTACATTTGTGTTAAAATATAAAAGTATTGCCTATAAACTCGCGCAAAATATCTCATTATTAAAACACTACAGTGGGGCGAATAATTTGGTCTAATTTGTCCAGGGTCTGTATACTATACGAGCTATATATACATACATAATTTCATTTGAGAACTTATCAAAAGTTAAAAAAATACTAGTTTTGAGTTTTTAGTGCAAGAGCTAATCATCTAATCTAAGCTGATCATTAAAATTCAACGAAACTAAAAAATTGCAAGTAAATTTTCCGAAAGAATATTCCAAAAATCTATCTCCAACAATCTCAATTGAGTATTTTTAAAACAGAAATACCCAGTAGAAATTTAGCACAAATATTTAAAAAAAAAGAAACATTTGGAAATATATAAGTGGTATGCTTTCGAATGTTCTTTTATTTAAACTTCCGACCAAATTTTTAGTTTTATTGACACGCTGACCAACTTAAATAAATCACACCTTACACTTGCTGTGTATTGTAATTTTGTTTCATATTTTTAAATCCTTTGCACTCTGATGAAAGTCATAACTTTAAAATGCGCAATCTCAAAAATTCAAGGGAGTGACCTAAAATATGCTAATTAATTAGTGCAGACGATATTTTAAGAAACGAAATTAGGCGTAAAAACGTATTCTATCCGAATAAGCAAGCTTTTTTTTGGACGGATACAGATTTCTGACCACCAAAATATAGGGGGGCAGCCACAATCTGGAAATAGGGTCCCCTCAGTTTGGTCAGGAGAGGGGTCCAAAGTTTCGACCCCTTAATTGTTAATTATATTTTTTTGAATATTTTGCCCTATCTCGGGAACTTTTTAAGCGAATTAAAAAAAAATTCCACGCAACTATAAAATTCGCAAATCCGAAGATAATTCCATGAAAATGTAACTTTTAATAAATATTCATTTTTTTTATTTGATAATAAGTGAAAATATTTTGAATTGTAAGGTTTAAATTTTTTCTTTGAAGAATGTAATTTTGAATGTCTGAACTCAATATTTTAACAAAATCAATCGAATAGTTTCTGAGAAATCGAATTTCAAATAATCCGTATTTTTAAAATTCAATTTCTCAGGAACTATTAACCCGATTTCGCTCAAATTTTTTTATTTTGCCATGAAAAAATACATCCTTCAAAAAAAAAATTTATTTTTCATGGAGTTATTTTGTTATTTTAGGATAAACGAATTTTATAGTTGAGCATAAATTTTTTTATTCGGTTTTTAAAAGTTCTCGAGATAGGATGAAATGCGCAAGAAATAAAATTAATATTAATAAGGGGCCCAAACTTTGGACAGCTTTCCTGACCAAACTGTGAGGACCCTCTTTCCCAGATTGCAGCTACTCCACATATTTTGGGGGTCAGAAATCAGAGTCCATCGAAAAAAATGTATATTTATTCAGAGAAAGAACGTTTTTGTGTCTGATTCCGTAACTTAAAATATCGTCTGCACTAATTAATTAGCATATTTGAGGTTACCCACTAAACCCTTTAAGAATGAGTTCTTTAAGATTGATCCGTTTTTTTTATTTTGCGCACTTTACTTAAATTCCATATTTTGTTCACAACAATAAAGCAAAGTCGGGCATATTTTCTTTTAAAAAATTTTGAATTTAAATTGGTTATATACACCTTCAATGTAAAGAAAAAATACTCCAAAACTATATTACCAGTTTGAGTTCGTAAATTACTTCTTACGGCAAATATTTTTGTCGAAGTTGACTTGAGAAACTATTCCTTTTTCGTACCATAAATTTTTGAATAGTAAGAAATCTGGCTTCTTCAGCAATATCAGCCAAATAGAACCAGGAAACAAAGAACTGCAAAATGGCGCAAAACGTAAGAACATCTTTCCACTAGAGTTAATATTTCAATCTTTTTTAGGGCTTTTCTGGGTTTACTATTTTGTTCAATGACTTGTTATATAGGGTTTTTTCATGAACCCTGAGAAATAATGTTCTATGGTTCGGAAAAGAAACTATTTAGTTAACATCTCGAAGGCATATATGAAATATTCCAAATCGTGATTTTTCTCAACAAATTGCACTTACTTCTGAGATGTAAATTTTATTGTTATATCCTTACAACAATCTTTTATTATTCTAACCGATACGCTTTATTGTTTTCGCCTTTAAGGACTGTGCAAAGAATACGATTCCAAAAACATTTGATTTAAGGTTTTCAGCGTAAGTACTCTGCAATAAATAAAGTGAAGAGTTGTATTAATCATTTTATTGCGGCATTTTCGTTCTTACGTAAATTCGAAGCAACTGAGTGAATAACTTTAAGCCACTAGAGAAGCTAAGCAAATAAATGTGTTCCTGTTTTTTAAAAAAACATTTATTTCTAACAAAAGAATTTGCAAAACGTACCATGGAAGATGCATTTTGTGCGTGAAATGAATAATTTATGAGGAAAAAAATTGGCAAAATCAAACTAATATTTATAGCTAACCTATTTATTTGGTTTAAATGAAAAATAAAATAGTGGCTGTTTTACATATACTTCAAGTTAGAAATTCTGTTTATACAGTTCATAGGAATTACAGTCCCTGACCAAATTGTTAGCCGCACTATAATTTTCTATGTAAAATCTTAATTATCTTGTATAATTATGCAGCTTTATTGTTTTTACACGGCTGAAACCGGTTTGAACTTGTTTACGTTCGTGTTGCAATTGCTTAGCATTGTAATGCAATACTTTAAACATAAATACAAATAGGAAGTATTTAATAAAATCTCTTGAATAAAACTCATTACATTTATGTTTAAACATAAAACTATTGCCTATAAACTCGTGCAAAACATGTCATTATTAAAAAACTACTGTGATAATTTGATCTAATTATTACAATATACTATTATAATACCTGACATAATAAATATTCTTTATTTATAAAATATATCTTCTAATTTATCCAATCTTCGAATTTATGTTATATGTTGCCTAATTTAACCAATTATTACACGAATGTAAACAAGTGCTAACCGGTTTCAGTCCCGTAAAAACAATAAAGCTGTATAGTATGACCTGATATTTAAGAGTTTACATAGAATCTTATAGTGCGTCTAATAATTTGGAAAGGGACTGTAGGGGAGAGTGGGGTCAATTGTAACATTTTTTACTTAACTATTTTTAACTAACAAAAAATCCAATATATTATTAGTATTAATTGACAGACGAGTAAAGTAGACTATCCTCTACCAGAAAAAAAAATAAATACCTTATTTTAAATGTTATTATATTAGTTATTAACAATTTTTGACAGTCGTGCACTTGTTACAATTGTCCCCACTTACGGGGTCAATTGTAACAGTTCAACTAAAACATAGTAAATTCAACTAAAACATAGTTAATTATACATACTATCATAGTTGTGATATATTTCTTTATTGATCAAAATAGTAGTGATATTTTAGGAGTAAAAATAATAATGAGCAGAGACCTAAAGGGTTAAACTTTTAACTTTAAGGGGTTAAAAATTTTAATTTATGCTGTGAAAGGTGACACATAAAATAATGCACATGCAACATAATATAAATGATATAGGAAACTATTGGTGGTTCTTAAAGACTTAAGTAATGTTTTGTAAACATAAGATTATTTATTTTCAGCTGTTACAATCGTCCCTTTACTTATTGTTACAAACGTCCCCATGACGCCATTTCAGCTTCATTTGTTAAAAACAATGCTAGTTAATTAGCAAAACTAAACTTTTTTTTTATTGAAATGTTAATTAAGGTGTCCACTTACATATTCGGTTAATAATTTTTATTTGTTTAAACAAAATTACTTTGTTACAATATAATATTCTAATACCAAAAAAAGTACTTGCGTGGCGTGAAAATATCTTTTGTGATCTAACTCTTTCAAAAGTACATAAAAATGATTGCCATCAGGGGTGTACATGTAGATTTATTAAATACACCTTGTGCGCCACCTAGGAACCAAATCTAGAACCCGACACTCGAAATTTTTGCTCTGTTACAATCGTACCCTGTTACAATTGACCCCACTCTCCCCTATATAAAGTTTGAAGATGCCCGGTGGCTAAGGAGTAGCTTATCGCGCTGACGTGCCACAGGTCATTGGTTCGATCCTCGAGCCGAGCAAGGTTCATCATTTCAGTGGGTCGATAAAATGAGTAACAAGCATGTTTGAGAACTGGAGGCTTTGCGTTGGACTGACCATCCAACCGGAACATCTGCTTTAACATCTGCTTTTGCGGGTTAGCTCCGTCAAAATCCTCCACGTAGGCAAATTTCTCCCAATACTCGATCCAGCAGTTCCCTTGTCTTCTGAATTGGGTTCAAAATGACAAGGTAACGAAGTTGAACATCGTAAACCCATAAAATCGGGTCTGCTGTTCACGACGGTTATAAAATAAAATAAAATAAACTTAGATGACAATTACTTTTAGAATTAGTAAAAACTACTTTTTTTATACTTTTGGTGCATTTTATTAATTTAAAAATTTCTATTTGAATTAATTTTGAAATTTGCGTGAATCATTTTTGCAGATGAAAATGCCAGTTTAAATAGTGCTTTTTAATTAAAAAAAAAACGTAATAATTTGGAAAATAAATAGCCAAATTTAATAAAAACGCTTCTCTCATTTTTAACATAGTTTTTATGAAATAGATCTGTGATCACTTTTAGATTTGTGTTGGGAAAATATTCAATCGTACTTTTTGACTTTCCAACTAGCCAGCGCACTCAAATCTCTTTTTGCAGCACTATGCCTGGCGGCAATGAGGGTTATGCCTGAAGGTTACCATGATATCATTATAGCTACAGAAAGACGTAATAGAATTAATAAATTAATAGAATTTTTTGCTAATCAAACTTTTCGATCATCTTCCGAATAACTTTACTCTAATTTTAACTGCAGCTCTGTGTCTGAGAACAAAATGTTCTTTTTTTTTTAAAATCTTTTCCTGACCATCTCAAGAAGAATATGCATCTATTATGGTTTTTTGAATCGTTATTTATTAGTTAGCCATTTTGATTAGCTAGTGTGTTTAAATTTTAACTGGAGTTCTGTGTTGGATGACAATACAAGCATCAATCGTTTTCTGTACAACTGTAAACAGAATATTTCTTGCTGTTTCACCGTTTCAGAGGTGTAACTAAATGTCCACCTAAAATTCCATCTCTTTCCAAAAATCTATCGTTCTCAATTTGTAACTAGTGTCGAATGTTAGTCCTATTTGATATTGATTTATAAATAATGCAAGCAAAATTAATGGCGATATCATCACTACTTTATTTGTCAAAATTTCTACCTCTCTTAAGCGTTAAACGTTGAACGTACAAACATAAGGTCGAAACGTACAAACATAAAATCAAGGCCGCGATGGCTCAGGGGATAGAGCGTTTGCCCTCCAATGAGGCGAACCGGGTTCGAATCTCAGTCGATACGAATTCCGCATCCGGCTTGCACCGACCACAGTGCTGTCGTGAAATATCCTCAGTGTTAGACGGATCATAGGTTAGAGTTCCCTTGTGGTCAGGCTAACGGAGGTTCTCGTGGTCTTCCTCTCCAAGTAAAGCAAATGCGGGTTAGCTCCATCAAAAAGTCTTCGAAGAAGGCAAATTTCTCCCAATACTAAATCCAGGAGTTCCCTTGTCTTCTGGATTAGGTTCAAAATGACAAGACTACGGAGTTGAACATGAGTTGTCTTAAACCCATAAAATTGGGTCGGCTGTTCAACGACGGTTATAAAATAAAATAAAAAACATGAAACTAAAATAAAAATTTTAAAAACTACTTCACAGGTATACGAAAGAACCCTAAATGAAGTCTGATTTAGAAAGGCTCTTAATAGGGTGCATTTATGTGAGGAGAATTTCTATGGAGAATAAGTTAGAATAAGGAGAATAGTTTGTCTGAAGTAAAAACTCCCCTAACTATTCGTCTGGACCCTTGGCTGTGACTATGGTAACGAGGTATAACTATTTCAAGTACGCGTTTTGGGTCATTTTAGGACAGATTTTATGATGCGAGAGAAAAGAAATCTTTTTCTTCTGTCTTAATCTTAAAGTGATGAGAAGCTAACCTCCCGGAAATGCTCTATTCTTGCTTCCATAACAGCAGACGGCCTCAGACTTAGTGGTGGGGGTAGTTCTTAGAGTAGTCAAACTATATACAATATAACTCTACCAATCTTACCATAGTTTTTCTATAACAGAGTAATTTCACAGATCATCCAAAGTTTTGAAGTACTTCATCACATAATCGCATCAGAGTTTTGAAGTAAGTGCGTATGCGCGTTAACTATTTTATTATTTTTTAGCACAAATAGGGCGCACTTCGACACTGACGCATTCCTTAGGTGTGCATCATGCGCAGTCAATTCAAAATTTAACGTACAGTAGTATTCAAAGCGATGCGTAAAACTATGAAAGCTCTCTATATTTCATTTTTTTACATAGCTTTCAGTTATATTAATAAACTTTTCAGTTATCAGGCTATATTTCATAATTTTTTTAAAAATTTTTATTATTTAATATAATAAAAGCTAAAAGTTCTTTGACTCTTCAAATTCAAAAGTTTCTATGTTATTTTAAAACTTTTATCTACATATTTGCAACTTTTTTTTGTTGCTGCCTTAACTGCCAATTTAATTGACAAATAAAATTTTAACTAAATTTGGGAAAGCTTTCTTAACAAATTTTGCGAATTATTTCGACTTCTTGCAAACATTTTTCCGATTAAATTTTTAGGAATTGAAAGAATAAAATTGGGTAATTCAGAATTGTTTTGATAATTTTTAATTCAATTTTATAATACATATATTTATGCATAAAGTAACGTTTGGTAAACGAATTTTGTAATTATGTGCAATAACGTCTGGGTTCGCTTGTACTTAGCTATTTGCGAATTACTGAAAAATAGAACTAAACTTAAGGAAGCTAAATATTCCACCACTAACTAGACTATTGATACCATATTTTTCAAAATGCTCTAATCTACATTTTTTATTTTGTAACCGTCGTTGAACAGTCGACCTAAATTTAGGGTTTACGACTATCAATGTCCTACTCCGTAGCCTCGTCATTTTGAAAACTATCCAGAAGACAAGGAAACTTCTGGATCAGTACCCCCAGAGGTTTTGATTTGTTATGAGAACATGGAGGACTTTGCTACTCGACAGATTTAACGTGCATCAGTCACCATATACTACACGGGGAGTCTTCGACCGGCAGGGATCCTACCCACGAACTCTTGGACTTGGGCCCAGTGCCCGGTACCCCTGCATTGTGTGATCACTTATCGGAAAATAGGGTATTTTTAAAAGTAAGTACGTTTCTGTGAACGATTTTGCATAATATAAAACATTCTTCGCTCAAATCAATGTGTATATTTAATCATTAAAATTACCTATCCCACTTCTAAATCATATGTACATACAAAATAAAAATACATATATAATAAAAATACAATAGAATTTGACGACACTTTTAACACTCCCAGTTTAGTTTGTTACGTTTGTTATACAGAAATCTCTTCTCCAAATTATTATTTCAATAATTGTACTATTTTTAACCCTAGCTTTTTGGTGCCTTTTTATTCTTGGAAATTGGGGGTCGCGTTTGCTCCTCCCTTACGAAGGCTCTGACATTGGTTTCTTTGGAGAAAAAGAAAATAACGAGCAATCTCTAATAAATAGTGTTAATTATGTATCAGGTTTATAATAATTAAGAGAGAAGTGGCAATAAATTCTAATGTACATCATGAAAGTAAGTAATCTCTTAAAATGAGTGGCCAATTAATTATTAAAGAAAAATGATGCATAATGGTGTTGTGTTGAAAGGCCTAATGAATGACGCCATTAATGAATGCAAAGTAAATCTCTAAATACCCCGGATGGATACTTAAGAAGGATTCCATTTTATGTAGATTCTTCTGGGGGATTGGCGTGTCTTCATAATGGATCCTTCATCAATATTCCCTTTCAATCGAATGTTTAACGCGAAGATTCGAAGGAAGTTATTTTTAGCTCTCGAGTTTTGTCTATACAGTTACTGGCCGTATTATTAGACTCACAATAAGGATTCTATGTAAAATCTTAATTATCAGATGTGATACTCTATACAGCTTTATTGATTTTACGCTACTGTTTGCACTTATTTACGTTAGTGTATCAATGGGTTAAATTAGACGATATATAATATAAATTTGACAATAGGGTAAAATAAACGATATATTATATAAATAGGGGAGAGTGGGGTCAATTGTAACAGGGTACGATTGTAACAGAGCAAAAATTTCGAGTCTCGGGTTTTAGATTTGGTTCTTAGGTGGCGCACAAGGTGTATTTAATAAATCTACATGTACACCCCTGCTGGCAACCATTTCTAGGTACTTTTGAAAGAGTTACATCACAAAAGATATTTTCACGCTACGCAAGTAATTTTTTTGGTATTAGAATATTATATTGCAACAAAGTAATTTTGTTTAAATAAATAAAAATTATTAACCGAATATGTAAGTGGACACCTTAATTAACATTTCAGAAAAAAAAGATTAGTTTAGTTAATTAACTAGCATTGTTTTTAACAAATGAAGCTGAAATGGCGTCTTGGGGACAATTGTAACAATAAGTAAAGGGACGATTGTAACAGCTGAAAATAAATAATCTTATGTTTACAAACCATTACTTAACTCTTTAAGAACCACCAATAGTTTCCTATATCATTTATATTATGTTGCATGTGCATTATTTTATTTGTCACCTTTCACAGCATAAATTAAAATTTTTAACCCCTTAAAGTTAAAAGTTTAACCCTTTAGGTCTCTGCTCATTATTATTTTTACTCCTAAAATATCACTACTATTTTGATCAATAAAAAAATATATCACAACTATGATAATATGTATAATTAACTATGTTTTAGTTGAATTTATGAACTGTTACAATTGACCCCGTAAGTGGGGACAATTGTAACAAGTGCACGACTGTCGAAAATTGTTAATTACTAATATAATAACATTTAAAATAAGGTATTTATTTTTTTTTTCTAGTAGAGAATAGTCTACTTTACTCGTCTGTCAATTAATACTGATAATATATTGGATTTTTTGTTAGTTAAAAATAGTTAAGTAAAAAATGTTACAATTGACCCCACTCTCCCCTATAGAATATATATTATATGAGGTATTATATTAGTATATTGCCGGCCAGGTGGCCGAGCGGTTAGTGCGCGAAGTCAATGGCCGCGGGTTCGAATCCCGCTCTGGGCATGGATGTTTCTCTCTCTTGTGTGTTGTCCTCTGTTGTGTGTGATGAGTGAATGTGGCCCACCCTATGAAACGGGTTTGTGGCAGTGTGGCGTGGGCAATGTTACTCCCCTCCGTGACTTTGGTTCACAGGTGCCCACTGGGTAACGCGAAATGAGTAACAACTCTGGCATCTTCTAAGGTGAAACGAATAAAGTTCAGTGTCTGCCATTCGAAAAAAAATATTGGAATATTATTAATAATTAGAAGAAATTATTAGACGCACTGTAGTTTTTTTAATAATGACATGTGTTGCACGAGTTTATACGCAATACTTTTATATTTAAACGGGAGATATACAGATTTTTATATACTTCCAATTTATTTTTAACGTATTGCATTGCAATGTTAGCCAATTAATACAGGAGTGTAAACAAATGCAAACCGGTTTCATCTGAATAAGATAGGTTGAACTCAGACCCACCCCGGGAATGAAAAGTTAAATTATTACATTAAAAAATTACGCTAAAAACTAAAAATACAGTAAAATTTTGCCAAATGACACTGTTGGTGATCAGTTAAAAGTGAATAAACTGAAAATTTTGACAATTAAAAACATGTTTTAAAAGCAATGAAGGCTAAAAGCGCCGATGTAAATGTCGAGAATTAAATGATTATAATAGTAAGGAAACAAGAGATGAAAATAAAAACTCAAAACTAAAATCAATGAGAGCCAAAAGTGTAAATGTCTAAAAGTAAAAGTCTGAATAGAAGTCGATGAAGTCTAAAATCAGAATTATATAAAATTTCAAAATGTAAGGCTAAAAGTTGATCAGTATAAAATAACGATGATATAGACCTAGACGGATCATGGGTTAGAGTCCCCTTGCCGGCAGGCTAACCGTGGGAGGTTCAGCTCCATGTAATGAAAATGTCGGTTTTTCTAGCTCTATGAGAACGCCAAAAACCTTATTAGTTTTTACCGATGTTCTTTCGTGACGATTTTACAATAAAATATGGTTATATAATATGTGATAAAATTTTGTTAATGTCGTAAAATTTGATAATTTCAACCTTATAACTTAGAGCATGGCATAGAAACCATTTATTTGGTTAAATTTACTTCTTCTAAACATTGTATTTTTTACTAAATGTCTCCTTATAAAGACTATAGTTTTGCAAATTAGAGATTTTTTGTAGTAATGAAATAAATACGCATTAATCATAACCCTGAATTTTGTAAGACTTAATTTTTCAATAATCAAAATGAATTCCTGAACAATACATTTAAATTAGGCTAAATTAAACAATGCAGTAAAAATCTCAGCAATAAAAAGCAAAATTTAATATGTTATTTTATTTCTTAAAGTTTTTTTTAAAATAAAATAACCCTCTCGTGATCTTAGGAACTTTTTTTTTCTCAGAATGAGTAAATTAGAATAATAAATTTATATTTTCCGTTTCGCATGAATCTTTGAATTGAATTTAGATTTTTTTTTTCTGCCAGAACGAAATAAGAATTGAGTTTCACCTTTTTAGTATGTACGCTCATCTCTCTTTTTCCACATTTTTTCCTGCATTCATAAATCAATTTTAATTTCTGTTTAATCACACTTAAAGTTGTAAAAAAATTTTTATATTCTTTTTGTTGTTTTTTTGAGCATGATTAATCTTCCCAATATTTTAAAACAAAGATAATACTTAAAAGAAAAATGATAAGAATGCATTCAACCAATAGTTTCAAAATTTTTTTTTCTTCTTTGTTTTTTTAAAGAACTTTTTATTTTCAAAGAACAATGCACTTTTAAACTTTCTACAGCAGTAACCGAGTAAAATTATTTATATTCTTTAAAAAACTTTTGTTTCCTTTACAAACAATGTCTAAGTTTTTAAAGTACTTTAAACTTTTTTTAAGGTTGCCAATTTTATTAAATTGAAATGAAAATTTTAAAAATTATATATATACATTTCGTTGATATATAAGGAATGAAATCTATTTATAAAATTATTTGTTTAAAACTTATTTTCTGTATGCTTGCTTTAAATTATTCATTCTAATTAAATAGGGCACATTTTGAGAAACACATTTATCGTTATATCGACGGATTGTAAGTTATGCAAAATTTTAAAACTGATTGTGGGTATGGTAGCTATCCATAATGTCAACCTTCATCTATGAGAGGGTACTCCACCATAGAATCGAGTTAACATGTTTTACATACTAGTGAATTGGAGTTGTGTTGCATTGATGCTTTTTGGCATTGATGCTTTTTGTGAGAAGCCGGGAGAGCTGTATTCATATCACCGTACCTTTTGAGAGGTGATCATGAGGGCTGTATTAAGTTCACGGTCGTGGTCGCTCCTGTGTTGTCGAGTGTATATATTGAACGTTGTATGTGATCGAGACTGAGAAGCAACAGTGCGTAGAGGTAGATACTGTCGCTGTCAACTCGAATAGAATCGAGTTAACATGTCTTATATACTAGTGAATTGGAATTGCAATGTTGTAGTGGTAGACACACTACACTGATATTGATTTTAGCGCACAATGTTTATTTCTTCTTCTTTTTAAAAAAAAATTTGGTTGATTGGCTAAATGTAGACTAAATTTTATCAGAGGTTGAGGTTGTTTTAACGAAATCGTTATACAGTGACACCTCTCTGCTCCATTGTAAGAGGAGTCGTCAATGGAGGTGGGTCGTTCTTAAAGGTTACCTCCATTGACTCGGTATCGAAGGTGCATGATTTTTTTGCAAGTTTCAATTTTAGTCGGTGCCATTTTCTTCGTCCGGAAATTCCACTTGTGTTGGGGTCATGAAAACTGGATCAGTGAATAAAATGTATCGTCAATAGAAATGATCGTTACTGATATAACTATTACGGATCCCTACTGATATTTAAAAACAAATTTACCAATTGTAGATTATAAAAATATATTTTTAATAAAAAAAACAATTATGTTTTTTTGTTTAAGTTTGCATTTAATTTTATATCATACAACTTTGTTAGCTTTAAAAGATGAGAAAAGGTTTGCTTGCTTGAGATGCTCAGTTTTTTCTAAAATAACTAAAAACTAAGTTAACTTTCAACTTTAAAAATAAAATAGTAATTTCATTGCGTTTAGTACAATCTGACTGCAAAATGAGGATATATCTTTCAACCATCGTCTAAAAGAGCTCTCTAAGTACGAACCTCGCGCATATATTTTGAATACATTTTTATCTACTTATTTGTTTTGCTAATATTTTTTGTTTTGGTATTTTATTGTGTTTCTTTATTTGATCTCTTCCGCATTTAGTTCGGATGTTTTGACCGATCGATGGGATAGGTTTTAATGGTCTCTCCTAAAGGTTTTTTTTAACACAAATTCTATAGAAAAAAAATCCCGTGCTCCTTGAAAGTGGTCGTAAGAAGAGGAGGTCTTTACATAGAGGTGGTCCTTCTTAGAGGCTTCACTGTATAACGAAATCAAGCAATTATTGAAACTGGGTAATAAAAAAAAAGAAATAGGTAAAGCAAAGCTTTGAAGACGCAAATTACTGGAGGAAAGTAAACCCTTTGAGGAGTTACTGCACAATCACATTGAGTACTGTACAATCACATTGAGTACTGTACAATCACTGTACAACCAATCTTATTTATTTTTTTATCATGCCTTCTTATTTATAATATTTATTTTTATAGTGGTCTAATTTAGAATATAAATTATAAGAACACAGACAATGCGTTGGCATTTGTTTAAATAGGAATAGATTTAAACTCTCAGCCACAAAGTTATTTTGCCTAACTGGCGTGGAAGCTTCAAAATATACCTAATTCAATTCAATGGGTGAACCTATTTTTTTCTTTTTTGTTTGAACAAGAATCCTTAACGTAAATACAAATGCCAAGTACATAAAACATCCTTAACTCATTTATTAAATACATAATTTAAAAAAACATTTACTAAACTAAATGGAATTTATTAAGGCAACAAAACGAGTTGTTTTAAATAAGAGAGTTAAAACTATCATGAACAATAACGAAAGAAAAGTTCTCTATTTGTTTGGTGATTAAGTATCTTTCAACAACAAAACGATTTCCGATAATCTTTAGAAAAATCTTGAGTTCTTTTTTTAAAAAATGGCTTAGAAAAGTTGTTCGTTTCTTGAATTGACTTTTGTTAATGCCTGGTTTTATTTATAAATTTTTTTTTTTTTTTTTGAAAAGCATTCCGACTAATTAGGGAAGTTTTCAAGATTCTATTTCCCTACAAAAGACAACGAGAAAACAATTCTCGTTTCAAATATTAAAAAAAAATCGCCCTAGATACACTTACCATTGATTTCAAAATCGATTTATAGCAATTCAATTGCGAGAGATTCGGGTAATGAATTTTTTTCCAGTTAAATAATAATATGAATGGATATGTATGCGCCTTAACTGATTGTAGTTATTGTAGTAATAGGTTCGAAATGTATCACTGCGTGTTGTGTAAGTGCTCATATGAGTAAATGCACCTTCTCTATTGTTATATTAATGTCACTGTCTTTTAATTATGTTACAGGAATGGATATTGCATAATTTAGTACAGTCTTAATTGTTTAATGGGTGAATTCTGCGAGGCGGAGCTTTTACGGCTGGCTCCAAAAGACTTCAACTTTTAAAACGTAAACAATTGTTTGATTACCGACTTTCTGAACAATATAGTTCATAATTTCAACTCGAAGTCATTATTCTTTATTTAATGACTCTATATATTCCATCAATACTTTAACTTATTATATCTTTAAAACAAACTTTAACAAGAAAAAATAATTTTGTTTAAGAATAAAGTTTTATCCACGATTTTTAGAATGTTATTAAGTATAATTCTTATTAGGTTTTGCTTAACTGCACAGCCTACAATGCATTAATCAGGTTATCATGCTTAAATTTGGTGAAAAGGAATAAATAAAAAGCACTCTGTGCAGCGTTCGAAAAAATTTGTATTGAAATTAGAAGTTTGCTTTTGGAACATTTTAATTCAAAGCAAAATTGTTTGTTTTTATTAAAAAAGAGAAGAATGATGCATCTACACTCCTCTCTAAAACCGTTTAAACTGTTCACATCTTTTAAACTCTTGACTGTTTTCAAACTGTATAGCGTCCGAATATCTCGTAGTTCCAGAATGTCCGAGTCAGTGATCTCACCCACTTCAAAATATTATGTTTAAAATATTCTGTAAATACAGTCAAACCCCGCTATAGTGAACACGGTTTATAGTGAACTCCCGGATAGAGTGAATGAAATGTTCTCTCACGTGCCTTGCTACATACAAATAATGTTATTTTTTGAACCAAAAAATTGGTGAACCAAAAAAATAAGATAGGAAGTTAGATAGTCTGAACTTTTCTTTGTCTTCGTCTGCTTTTCTTCATTGTTTTGTAATAATTTTGAAATTTCTACTTCAAAATAAATACATACACGAATATTTTAACCATTTCCAACATGGAATGTAGCAATGAGCATTTTTTCTTGTTTGCTGTATTATTGAATGGGTTCAGCATTCAAAGAAGTCGTCATCTTCCAGTATCTAGACAAATGCTTCAAGCCAAAGCAGATGAATTTAGTAAGAGATTGGGTGAGGCTAATTTTATGCCCTCGAATGCTTGCGTAGACAAGTTTAAAAAGCGGAATAATATAAAATCAGGAAAAACTACCGGAGAATCGGGAAAGGTTTTCATATCTGATGTGGAGGATTGCTCATCCACTAAAGATTACTAATTTTTTTTTTATGTACGCAAGACGATGAGTAATAAAAAATTAAAGTTAACACATTTTTGTTGCTACGTCATTTTTGTATTTCTTTTTATGGGTCAATTATTTAAATAATGTGTAAAAAAAGTGGGGGTTTGGAACCATTAGTAAAAATTGTTGACCGATATAGCGAAGTCCGAGTTATAGTGAACCGAAATTTCGGTCCCATCAAGGTTCACTATAGCGGGGTTTGACTGTATTAATTAAAAATATTATGATATATTAATGCTAGGGCCGGGATAGCCTGGTCGTTAGGGCGCTGGGCCCATATCCAAGAGGTCGTGGGTTCGATCCTCGCCGGCCGAAGACTCCCCGTGTAGTAAATGGTGACTGATGCACGTTAAATCTGTCGAGTCTCAAAGTCCTCCATGTTCCCATAACAAATCAATACCTCTGGGGGTACTGATCCAGGAGTTCCCTTGTCTTCTGGATTGGTTCAAAATTACAAGGCTACGGAGTTGAACGTAAGTAGTCGTAAACCCATGAAATTGGGTCGGCTGTTCAACGACGGTTATAAAATAAAATAAAAAGATATATTAATGCTACAAAATGACATTTTATGACACGCGAAATAATGGATACTCCAAATCGTGTAACGATTACTTAGCCAATAGTCTTTTTCTTAAATTCTTCGGTTAAGATATAATCAGATTCTCTAAAATTCAATAAATGATGCAAATGTTTATTATGATGCAAGCGATTTTGTAAATAGAATGCTAGTTTGAATAAGTAAGGATTATTGACCGATTTTAACAAAAGTAGCAGAGGAACAATTGTTCCTACCTAATTAAGATCAAAATAAATTTTACACAATTTTAAAACTGATGTTTATCAAAAAAAGCAACTAAGCGCGTAACGCTTACTGAAAGTGTTACGCATATAAATGTTTCATTTAAAAAATAATTGTAATAAATTAACAGAATATTTAAATTCTTAAAATATAAAACAAAGTTAACTAGTAGAATGGAAGTAAACATGAGGCTCCCAAAGGAATACAATTCAGGTGACTAACTATTACTATTATCGACATATGCTTAACTTTTTATTTTATAAACCTAATGCTTATAAATACAAAAATAACAAAACAATTTTTTAATAGAAAAATAGTTCCCAGTAACAATAATAACAGTTTATAGATACAATTATTTGTACATGAAACAGTAGACTTTGTTTCATTATTTATCTCACAAACTCTTATTTGCTCAAGCCTAATTTTAGAGTTTAAAGGCCTTTAAAGTTAGACAGTTGGACGTTTTATTTGTTTATTAGAATTCTATAACTATAGTAAATATTAATTTATAATTTTTGTTGTAAAATAGTCGAGTATTCAGCTAAAGATGTACATAGAAATACACAAGGGATTTCAAAGCTTTCATCACTGTCTCAATCAGATTTTCCAGATTGAAACTGTTTACACCAATTAGAGAGAGAAAAATTTATTTCAATTTTGTTTTACTTTATTTTTATAACTAACGTAATAATCGAGCTGCAATGGTGACAGCTATTAAGGCAGTAAACTTTCATCGTCTTCTATCTAAATTCCAAATCAAATTACAATAAAAAGTACTTTTGTCATGAGTGCAGTATTCAAAAGTGCATTGAGTACAGCATTCATTTGAATCTATCGTTTGTTAAATCTATTTTTACCATGAAATCTTATGAGTAATTTTCACAGTGATATTTATTTACAGTAATTCAGTGATTTTTCAGTAATTAAAAAAAAATTACGGGATATCAGATTTCAGATTTTGTAAATTTTACGACAAAAATGGATTTTATGAGAAAAAGAGATAGTACCTTGAGTGTCTGTACTTTTTATCGTAATGTCATCCAGATTTATTCACAGTGTAGAATCGCGAAGTTCACCAGGATTCAGCTTAAAAAGATGGCTTGCGTGCAATGCTGACTGTATTCCTACCATCACGTAATTGTGTGAGCTATGGTCTCGTTTAACCGATCCATTGGTGAACTGATTTTATTTTGTATTTTGTTACCGTCGTTGAACAGTCGACCCAATTTTTGAATTTACGACTAATAATGCTCAACTACGTAGCCTTGTCGTTTTGAACCCAAGCCAGAAGAGAAGGAAACTCCTGGATCAAGTGTTGGGGAAATTTGCCTTCCTGGAGGACTTTTTGTTGTAACTAACCCGTATTTGCGTTACATGGAGAGGACGACCACGAGAACATCCCACGGTTAGCCTGACGGCAAGGGGACTCTAACCCATGATCCGTCTACCACTGAGGACATTTCACGTTAGCACTGTGGTCGGTGCAAGCCGGATGCGGAATTCGTATCTACTTTAATTCGAACTAGTTTCACCTCATTGGAAGACGAACGCTCTATCCCCTGAGCCATCGCGACTCTTGGTGAACTGATTAGCTTTTTGCTGCATTTAGTCGAGTGCTCTGATAAAAGTAAAATACAGAAGATATACAATTTTTCCATTATCAAAACAATTTCATGCAGAAACTCTACAGTTACAAATTTAACTAAAGTTCTTTCGCTATTCTGTAATTTCTACGCGTAAATTTAAAATTGTGGTGAATATAAGTTATTCAAAAATTCCACAAAAATGGATTATATTTCAAAACTACAATACAAATATTCAAACTATACTCGATTAAAGCAAGCGAATACTGGAATAAATTTCAAATCTCAGTGTCTTGGCTTCGAAGGAAATACCAGGCAGGGATTTTCCGCCTGAGAAGAAATTTTTATTCCCCGATAAAAGTCAGAGCTTTTGTGTCCACCTCTTTTTTTATTTAGTTTATCCTTTTGGCAACGTTGTGTGTACGTTTCAGGAAATCCTCCAGCACGGATAATAATAATAAAAAAGAAGGGATTTAACCTTGGTCTTGTTCCTGGGGAAAGCGAACCTATTGTTCACAAGAAAATTGACTTTTCTTCATGTGTCATTCAGCCATTGAATAGTCCAACCCACTAATCTTGTCGACGGGAGAGCGCATCCTTACAAAGAATATAAGTTTCTGGAACGTTTTTCTTTCGAGTAGAATTTTGATTTTATTTAAATAAAGCTTATCTATGTATTTTATATAATCAAAATTTAAAGAGTAACATCTTAACCGCTTACTTTACCAATTTTTGGGAAAAAAATCAACCTATTTTTTTATTTTATTAATAAATATAAGGAACTAAAGCAAAACCTAATACACAAGTTTTAAGTTGAAATTTTAATTTTTTTAATGTTTAAAAAAACATTTAATTGATCATCAGTTCACTATACCGAGTTATCTCGGGCAAAGTTCAATATTAGTATGATAGTTTTTCCAACAGCCTGAATAGCAATAATTCAACAGCCAAAAATATTTGATTTATGTCTTAGAGGAAATATTTCCTCTAATTGCAGGCGATTCTTGTTTTATCATCGAGCTTCAATTAAAAGAACCTGAGAGTTTTTTTTACCGAGAGTTGTTTTTATTTACATTTAATATTTGGTTCACCGAATTAGTATTTGAAAATTATTTTTATATATACAGTCAATCCCCGCTATAGTGAACACGGTTTATAGTGAACTCCCGGATAGGGTGAACGAAATGTTCGATTCCGTGCCTTTGCTATATACCTATAATGTTATTTTTTGTGGATATAGCGAACCAAAAAATGAAGAAGTTGGATATAATGAACTTTTTTCTGTCTTCGACTGATTTTTTTCTTCACTTTTTTTTTTTGGTGATAATTTTGAAATTTCTACTTCAAAATAAATACATATACCGACTTTTAAAACCATCTATAGAGGGGGATGTAGCTGTAAGCATTTTTCTTGTTTGCTTCTTTTATCTCACTCTCCCATCCCTAAACAAACCAAGCAGATGTTTCCAACCCAGGCAGATGATGCACCTGTAAGATGAGCAATACTTTTTCTGTCGGAGGGAATGAGTAATTATTCATTATTGGTCAAAGGGTTGGGCACTAATATGTGTTGATAAGGCCCTCATTTCAACTCCTTATGGCTCTGAGCTCAGTAAAAAAAAATCCTGCAAACAAGTGTCTCAAATTTAATTATGGCGAGCTGTAAACGTAAAACGTTCTCCATGGATGATAAAATGGGCATAATCAGAAAAATTGAAAATGGATGCAATCGAGCTGATATTTGCAGGGAATATGAACTATCTAAATCTGCAGTTTGTAACCTATGGAAAAATAGGCAATTAATAACTTCTGCTCATGAAAAAGATTTAGATGGCGGATAAAAGTTGAAAAAAGCAGATCACAAGGATGTTGAAGAAGCATTACTGAAGTGGTTCACCAATCGAAGAAGCCGCAATCTTCCAGTATCTGGACAAATGTCGATAAATTTGCTAAGCGATTTTATGAGACTACTTTTATGTGCTCAAATGGCAGGTTAGACAGGTTTAAAAAGCGGAATAATCTAAATTTAGGAAAAATTATCTGAGAGTCGAGAAGTGCTTCCATATCTGATGTTGAGGATTGCTCATCAGCTAAAGATTACAAATTTTTATTTGTACGCAAGACGAAGAGTAATGAAAAATAACACATTTTTTGCTACTGCATAATATTTTTCAGTCATTTATTTGAATAATGTGTAATAAAAGGGAGGCGTTAGGGAACCATTAGTTAAATTGCGTGCGTAACGGATATAGTGAACACCCGGTTATAGTGAACCGAAATTTCGGTCCCTTGAAGGTTCACTATAGCGTTGTTTGACTATATATATATATAGATAGAGAGAGAGAGAGAGAGATGGATAGATATAGATGGATAGATAAATAGAGATAGATAGAAATAGATAGAGATGTATAGATAGAAATAGATAGAGATGTATAGATAGAGATGTATAGACAGAGATAGATAGAGATGTATACATAAAGATAGGAAGATAGATAGAGATGTATAGATAGAGATGTGTAGGTAGAGAGATAGATATTGTATTCATATTGTATGCATTCATTTTTAGACACATAGATTATTTATTATTTGGAACAAAGATGCGAACAGCAATTCTTTTATTTTTGAGAACGAATCTTTGCTAAACTATGCCAACAAAACGAAGTGCGATTATTCTATCAACACCTCAAACACGAAGAAGAAAAAAAACTTCCCATATGTCGGAAATATTTGAGCAACGGGAAAGAATACTGTTTACCGATTGAGTACTCACAGCTCAAGTACATGTAAATTATCAGAAAACAAAATTTCGAGGTACATAAAGAAACTTTGTAACTATGTCTCAAATAATAACATTCCCTTCAAAATCTGTTCAACTTTGAAGCACAACAACCAATTTTGTTTTCAAGTCGAATCATCGTACTGCGTAATCTAGTTTAAAACTTGTTTGTTTACTGGATAATATGGTTACGTTGTGGGGAAAATGATCAAGTTAAGGTTATTTGCACACTATGCACATTCTATAGTGTCCATAGTTTTTAGTAAAGTAAAAATATCTTCTGCTTTCAAAAATATAACAATGTATAATTTGTTAAGGTTTTTGCGAAGAAAGTTAAAAACCTAATTTAAACGTGTTTCATTTAAAATTATTTCTTTTTTTAAAATTTCATTTAAAAAGTAAACAAAGTTATAAAATACGTAACTTGTATATTTTAATCTTTTAAAATTTATAAGAAAGCAGATTTTCCTAATATATAATGTACCTTTTTAATTATGTACTGACTTTATCGTTGGTATCGGAAGGTTTTTAATTCCCTGGAATCCAGTTCCGAATTAATAAGTTTATCTATTAATCTATTCATTAGTTAACTGCGTAATTAACTTTCTCAGGTAAAACTGTTTGTATAATTTGCCACTTTAAATTAGTTAAATCTCTAATAAACAGGTGGCAGCACTATGAAACATTCTGCCCTTTTTAATTAAAATTTAAAATTGGAATTTTTTTTAAAAAAATGTGTTTAATAAACAACCTTTTTCTGGAACTGTATATTCGAAAGTTTTCAGACATAAACGTATTTCTGCAATCATTGGCGATGTGTGGAGAACAAATTTTATTCGATTCGAAACGGATTTAAATATTCACCACCCTATATAAATATGTCAGACTCGAAAGCTCACTCCAACGATATGTAAATATTGTCATAAGATTGAAAGATTTTAAACTCTTGAAGCAAGTGAGAAAATGAATTCTCAAACAGTTTTAAAACCTTCTTTAAAAAGATGAAATAAAAATAAGTTATGCAAAAACTTTTTGAAAATTTCAGATGATATAGAAAACAGGTTATGATCCTTGCTTTCTCTTCTAGACCACATCATAAATATTCAGATGTGCAGAATATTGATGGAATTCGAGTTGTCTTTTAAAGATTCATGAAAGAAAGAAAAAATTCTTAATTTTTTTTTTCCTCCATCGCCTGTGTGAAATTAAATTTATTTGAATAATATTTCTTGAAGATAAAATTAGTTATACTGGAAAAAAATAATTTCTATAAGCTTCATGGAGTAACTATCTGCGAGTACAGTTCTACCTATTTCATGTGTTTCAGTCTGAAAAAAATGTAGTACAGTTCCTACTATACAACTTTTATATTAGTACATTATAATAATTAGACTAAATTATTAGATGCATTTTAGTTTTTTTAAGAATGACATGTTTTGTACGAGTACGTATGCAATACACTTATATCTAAACATAAATGTAATGAGTCCCCTTGCCGCCAGGCTAACCGCGGGAGGTTCTCGTGGTCATCCTCTCCATGTAACGCAAGTGCGGGTTAGCTCCTTTAAAAAAAGTCCTCCACAAGGGTAGATTTCTCCCACTACTTGATCCAGCAGTTACCTTGTCTTCTGGATTGGGTTCAAAATGACAAGGCTATTGAGTTGAACATTAGTAGTCGTAAGTCCATAAAATTGGATCGGTTGTTTAACGACTGATATAAAATAAAATAAAATCTCAAACCATTAATTTTTACATTCAATCAAGACTATTGTCTTAATATCTACACCATTCTCAGACATTAAATTACGTATTACGAATTTTAAACTGTGTATAAATGTCTTATTGTATTTTCGATTTTATTCATTTCTGTATTTATTACCAATGTACCATTTTACATATTTCGAATTTTTTTTTTGTCATTACACTTTGACCTAATTTCATTGACTGTTAAATATATCTGTGCATTGAACGCCATGTATTTTGTGAAGATAAAATTGTTTATGTATTTTATCTATACATCTGTACTGTCTGGTACAGCATCTTCTCTTTCAAATTCTGTGCCCTTAAACCCTGCATTCCATTTTGTTTTTTAACAAAAGTTTGCAAATTAGATTATAGAGACTGAAGAAACTTGTTAACTAGGCGTGTCACGTACAGGTCTAGTCCGTAAGAATAAAATGACACTTTTAATTACTTTACTAAATATTTATTTTTCACATTTATGTTTTCTTTAACATTTGAGAGATTCAAATGGTTAGTATTTGAAGGGGTTCTACTGTTTCAAGTGAGATGATATTAAGTTTTTTGTGTGAAAAAAACATCTCTTTCATTCTTTATCGTTGTAGATGCATGACATCTCGCAAAATGAATCTTGCAAAATGATTTTTTTGTTACAAATCACGCGATTTAACTACTTGTCTCCACCTGCTACCAATTTTTAAATATTGAAATTAAAGATATATATGGTTAAAATATTCTAGTTTTTGAGCTCAAAAATTTTTTATCACGTGATTTGATATTATAAAAATAAAAAATAAAAATCTCGTGATTGTCTGCTGTGGGTCATGGGAGTCTAAAAGGTTAAATCTTCACAATTTCATGTCTAGAGACAGGACTGCAGTACAGTGACCGCCCCGCAGTGGACTGACGGTTCCCATCAGATCACCGAAGTCCCGCATCACTGGCTGCGGTCAGTGTGCTGGTGGGTGACCACTTAGATCAGTCTGAGTAGGAAACCGAGAGTGTGAGGTATGGGTCCTCGTTAAACTGTTCTACCGTAAAGTGCTCGACTTCGCGTGCAGGTCGCCGGGTTATTGAAGCGGAGTGTCATCCCCTCTACAGAGAGGCAAAATTGTGATGGCCTGTCTTCAGATCATCCTCAGGGATGTTTCCCAGACCGTCGCCAATAGCCCATTGTGCAGCTCTAGTGCGACGTTACTAAACTACAACCGCAGTACAGTGACCATTTACTTACGCACCGGCCAAAGGAACGAACAGGAAAATGTGCGTAAGCGAAAGAAATGCATTGGTGAAAAGTTAATTCAAAACTCTAAAACGCAACATAAATTGCAATGAGAGCATGAATATAATTTCTTCTAAAGATTAAATTATAATTGATTAATGTTATTATTGAATAATATTTATAATGATATTTACTATAACTATACAAAAAAATTGTAGAACACCCAATAACAATTTATTTTCCTACAAAATAATCCACAATAGATTATTGTTTTTCCGACGAATTTGTAAAATGTTTTCATATTCGAAAAAATAGAAAAATAGAGTTTCAGTAGCTGAATTAAACTTCAAATAGTCATGAATAGTGCCCTAAAGCTTCGAACGCTTTCGTATGATTTGGGGGAAATTCTTAATCATCTGCATCATCATCATCTTCGTTATCATCAGCTATTTCATGAGCGATGTTTTACATTCTTCATCATTAATATCGACATCTGCAATTAAGAAATTCCTTATGCTAAAATCTCCAATACTTTTCCATACAGCGCAATACTATATTCATCGCATCAAGATTTCAAATTTTTACATCGGCTGCAGCTGATTTGCCTATTTCTGGGAAACTACTCGTTTCAAACTAGAGTTACTCGTTTTAAGAAATAATATTTTCTTTTCACTTTTGAAAGAAAATATTATTTAAAAAATAAATTGAAATCAATAAGTAAATTTAACCGTTCAAGACATTTGTTTGTCATCAGACTTACTTTCACAGTAGCTACGTAAAATAAATTTTTTATTTATTCAAAAAAGGAAATATCAAAATCATCCAGTTTTTATTACTGTAACCTGCCAATACCAAACAAATACATATCATAATTTCGTGAAAGTCTACAACCTCCCTCCCGCTTAGAATAATCGAGTCTTATCAATATTAAGATGCTTACATCAGTTTCAAAATAAAGTTTTTTTTTTAAATCATTAATTTGCCCCTGCAAATAATTATGTTAGCTTATGTTCTTATTTTGGTTTGCATATTTTAAATTAAATTTATGAAACCACAATTTTTATAAAAAATATGATTTAATTTTGTAACTAAAAACTTTATTCAATTGTGAATTCCATGCTAGATTTTAGCTAATTTGAGTTTGTTTAACATTTTTTTAGGATTTTTTAAATTTTGAATAATGTTTTGAAAGCTCAGAGGAGCACAAAATGGCATTTACTTTGGGCATTTAGGCAGAAAATTTATGAAAAACGGGAAATATATAGTTTCCAATAAATTGGATTTCGTCTAACAAACAATAATAAAAACGTTTTGCAAAAATAATATTGAATAAAGTAAATATGCAGCATCAGATTTAGAGAACAAAAGAATTTAAAAGAACAGAAAAAAAGGAAGCAATAGTTAAATGAATAATCGAGAATAAATTTCCATATCTACCTGAGTCTACTTTTAACATCGCTTAAAATGAAAAAGAAAAATCAAATAATGATTGGATATTAGGGACGTAAATTCTTTTTAAATTTCGCATCTTTATTTTGTTCTCTTTCAAATGCCGTTGCGTATACTTAGAAAGCATTTTATATAATCATTTACTTGAATAATTTTATTTAATGGGAATTTTTTCTGTTTTGCTTCGTTCATAATATTTTATTATCCATATATTTTCATTTTAAAAAGCGTTTCTTTTTGTTTTTAAGTGAATTCAGAATTTTAAAACAATAACTAAATATTTAGTTTGATAAAATAATGTGGAGCTAGTAGTTATCGACAATGTCAACCTTCATCTGTGAGAAGGTACCCCAATGTAGAATCGAGTTAACATGTCTTATATACTAGTGAATTGGGATTGTATTTTTGTAGTGGTTGATACACTAAAGTACATTCCCACAAGAATTTTATCTGTGATAGAATTTGATGAACGGATACCACTAGCTGATTCATTGTAGTTTTGTGAAAAGCCGGGAGAGCTGTATTAAGATCACCAGATTTTGAGTGCTGATCGTGAGAGCTGTATTAAGTTAACTATCGAGGTCGCTCTTGTGTTGCCGTTAGAAGTCAAATGTATACAGGCCAAAGTTGTGTGTAAACGAGACTAAGTAGCAACAGCGCGAGGTGGTAGATAATGTCCTAGTCACATGTAAGAAGTCAACTTTTCAATGTGGACCACCCATGGAAGTAGGCGTGCTCAAATCGAAGTGGGAGTTTCTGTCAAAATAGGCGTTTTCCTATCACGTCCGGGTCACCAATGTGGGGAGAGTAGTTATCGACAATGTCAACTTTCATCTATGAGAAGGTACCCCAACGTAGAATCGAGTTAATATGTCTCATATACTAGTGATTTGGAATTGCATTTTTGTAGTGGTCGATACACTAAAATAACATGAATACACTAATAATGCAACTAAAAGTAAATAGTAAATTAGATTGCTAATACAATTCTCATAGATGAAGGTTGACATGGTCGATAACTACTCTCCCCACATTGGTGAATCGGTCGTAATGTGAACATGCCTATCTTGACAGTAACGCCTACTTCGATCTGAACACGCCTACTTCGATGGATAATCCCCATTGAACAGTTGACATGCTACTTGTGTCTGCGACACTATCCACCTCCTCGCGCTGTGGCTACTCAGTCTCTATCACACACAACTTATACACTCGACTTCTAATGGCAACACGGGATCAACCCCAAACGTGAACTTAATGCAGTTCTCACGATCAGCACTCAAAAGTACGGGAATCGTAATACAGCTCTCCCGGCTTCTCACGAAGCAGTAATGAATCAACTAGGGGTGTCCGTTCATCGAATTCTATCACAGATAAAATTCTGGTGGGGGAGTATTGTAGTGTGTGTCCAGCACTACGAAAATACAATTCCACTTCACTAGTATATAAAACATGTTAACTCGATTCAATGTCGGGGTGCCTTTTCATAGACTAAGGTTGACATTGTCGATATCAACTCTCCCCCACAATTTCTTACTAATTGAGTCCCTTTTCAAGTCAGCAAGAGTTTGACATTTCTCATTGGACGACACCCTCTCATGTTAGTGAGTAAAACAAAGAGATTAAAAAAAAAACGCACAAAAATGCTTCTGAAGCAGCTACAATACGAAAATCAATATTTATCTATAGTTAGAGTCGAAACTTGACTTTTTAATAAAAAATTGATTGCTGCTAGTTTTGGGTCAAAAGTACCCCCTTTAAATGGTAAAACATCTCACAGCAAAATGAGATTACATCAGATGTTGAGGGCCAATAAGTCAGATTCGAGACTGACTGAAGTACGCGACTTTTCTATGTAATGGTCCATTTTATGGGACGTCTATCTCAATAGTCTTTGTATGAATTCTCATATATCTAAATGTCTAGACTTTCCCTGAACGTATAAACTATTCTTAGCATAAATATCCACCCTCTGAAGATATTGACCTTACTATTCTTGTCATAAAACAGGAAACATGGTCCATTTCGCCCAAAGATGGAAAGTTTTTCTTTCCATTCGTCATGAAGTCTTTCATATTCAAAGTTTACTTGGAACATTTGTGTGCCGCTACAACAGAAATATTACATTCTATCTCTGAAAAATAACAGATTTTTGACGTTAGTAAATAAAAAGAAGCAGATTTTATGAAAGATTATGGACGAAGGAAACTCACTAAAAAGGAAACTTTCCCAAACCAATATTGATGACAGTATAAATAATTTGCTTATTCAGTTGCTATTAATTTCTGTTGCTCTTTTTTTATTTATTTGTACAACAATTAAGTTATACGAATTGAGTTTCATCGTTCATATTATACACTTCCTGGCCATATTATTCGACGCACTGTAAGATTCTATGCAAAATTTTAATTATCAGGTTACTGTTTAGCGGGGGTACGCGTTCTTATGTGAAATAACTTACAACAAACGAAAATTTCAAAAATTTTAATTTAAAAACGAAGCTAGCCATGAAAATTTACGATTATATATTTTTCTATTGGCAATTTTTTGCGGAGTTAATGGTTAATAATGAGTGGTATCAACAGCCAGTTGTGATTTTTAACTTATTTTGTGCAATTTTTTTATAGTAAAAAATACATTCAATTTTTTTATGAGTCGTACACAGTGTTACGAAAAATTTAGAAAGGGTACACAAAAGTCATAAGTTTGGGAAACACTACACTACTGTATATAATCTTTGAACTTTATTTGTTTCGTTTTATTGATATCATCATTGTATATGTATTGTTACCAAAGATGCTTTCGCATTGCTGCCAACCTAATTTATGCATTTCTATCAGCATTTTTAATACTTTGTGTACTTTCGTCAACTTCTGCCGATCTGGAAATTAAAACAGAAAGTTAACGAAATTAATGTTTTAGATTATAAGCTCGAAAGCATTTGTGGCACAGATAATTTGCAAAAGTAACCAGACATAAAAGGTTCAGTTTTTTTCCGAAAATAGATGACTCGAATTTTTACCAGTATCGTTTATTTTTACCGAAATAATTTTTACGTTGTTATCAACACGATTTTTGTATTATTGCAAGCATTGTATGTTGCATAGTTGTCGGCGAAGTGTGAAAAAAATATTTTTAAGAAATGCGCTTTATAATTTTTAGGGAATGTTGACAAGAACAGTGATAATTAGTAAATTGCGGCAATTATTTTAATATGTTAATAGTTGGAACTAAATCTTTTATTTTAAATACATTTAATATTTTTGTATTTAAAAACTCTAATAAATACTAGTTAAAGCAGTGTATACTTTCAGTCCTCATACTAGTTATACTTATATACTTTCCTCTTACTTTATCCTCTTACTAGTGATACTTTATACTTAAATACTAGTAATACTTATATACTTCCAGTTCTCTTTGTCCTCAGCAAACATGAAAACATTTTAAACTTTCTCGACTGTTGACATATTTACTTACAAAACATTTTCCGTATTCTAAAAAAAAAAAAAATAATTGTTCTTTTTCGACAGCAAAACAATTCGGTCCTAAGAATTAAGTTTCTGGTCTACTGATCTTGGTAAGCATTAGTTTTTTTTTTATTTTGTATATATAAATTCATTTAAGTTTTAAAGCAACAAAAAAGAGTTTTTTTTTTCCAAAAAAAAAAATAAATAAATAAATAAATAGTTTTAAAAAAATTAAGCAATTAAGTAAAACGAGGCTTGAAATGAGACGTTTTTGAGAGGAAAAAATTCTTTTTACATAAGAAAAGAATATAACGTGTACTGTAGATAGATAAACGATTTTTTTCCACAAGGATTTATTATCAAAACAATATAGTTTAAAATCTACAAGTGCGGCCCTTAATTTTCGGGATGGATGAAATTCCAGAATGTATTATATTGAATGATATACTCCTTTAGTATGATACAGTGGCAAGACATATTTGTTTTTCTGTATTCTATAATAAATATTTTCGAGGTAGCTTTTTAAGTCCGCACTTGGAGCAGTCATCAACTCTTAGCACTTCAAGAATTCTTGCTTTTAGCTTTAAGTTGTATTTGACGTTTCATAATGTATCTATCTAAAATTTTTTTAATTAAAAAAACCTTACTTATGTAAAATTTAGCTCTTACAGCATTTTTATTTGCAATTTTAAATAATATTCAGACTAAAATTAACGATCTATGTTCAGTATAACTTAACAGGTTTTATTTTTCCTATGTCGATTTTCAACTTAGCTTTTACGTCATTTTTGTTTCAGTTTTTATTCTGAAATTTTTCGGTAAGTTGAGAGTTCACAGCCTTTTTTACTTCCAGTTTCAGGATATGTTAGTGCCGATTTACAATTTAACGTTTGCAACATTTTTATCTACTGCTTTAAGTTATTTTTTTTCATTTCTTATGTAATGTAAATATTTCGAGTCTTATTTAATACCTAGCTGTCAATTACGCTTCACTCATCTAATACAGTCAAACCTCGCTATAGTGAACTTTCAAGGGACCGAAATTTCGGTTCACTATAACCGGGACTTCACTGTATCCGTACCGCAAATAATTTTAACTAATTGTTCCTAACTATCCCCCCTTTTACAACGCATTATTTAATGAAATAAAAATAAATGATTGAAAAATAATACGTAGCAACAAAAATGTGTTAGCTTTCATTTTTCATTACTTTTCGTCTTGCGTACAAAACGAAATTGTAATCTTTAGCTGATCATTAATCCTCAACATCAGATATGGAAACACTTCCCGACTCTCGGATAATTTTTCCTAAATTTATGTTATTCCGCTTTTTAATTCCAGCCATTCGAGCACCTAAAATATGTCTCACCAAATCGCTTAGCAAATTCATCGAATTGACTTGAAGCATTTGTCCAGATACTGGAAGATTCTTTGATTGCTGAACCAATTCAATAATTCTATTCAATAATGAAGCAAACAAGAAAAAATGCTTATTGCTACATTCCATGCTATTGATGGTTTAAGGGGACAAGGGGGGCTCAAATTATTATTTTTTTTTTTCAGATGTTTCGAAATTTTGTTGGTTAATAGATGCATACGACACGAGATGGTGCATAAAATTTGGTTCAAATATTTTTAAAAATTTTAAAATTTATAAAAAATTAAAATTTTAGAAAAGCTTTGACAAAAAAAAGTTTCTTTGGCATTAATTTTTCAAATATTGTGTTAATATTATTTTCAAGAGTTTCTTTTTTAGATACTGTAACAAAACTTGTTTATCACCTTTCAAAAATCCGCATATGTATTTATTTTGAAGTAGAAGTTTCAAAATTATTACAAAATAATGAAGAATATCCAACTTCCTCTTTTTTTGTTTTGTTTATTGGTTCACTATACCCACCAAAAGTAAAATTATATGTGGGTAGCAAGACACGAGAGCGAACATTTCATTCACTATATCCGGGAGTTCACTATAAACCGTGTTCACTATAGCGGAGTTTGACTGTATTTCAATAATACACATTTAAAAAAAATCTTACATTTACAGGAAGAAACTGTGTGCCAGTATAAAACTTCTTATTTGTTAGAAAAATACTGTTATTCAAAAAGTGGGAGCCTGTTTTCATACACATATATCCTGTCATTTAACAAAACAAAAAAGCAACTTATTTTAATAAAAATTCTGTCGTCTTACCAAAAGACTTAAAACAATTAAGTAATCAGTGCTATCCGAGAACAGAATTCACAGGAAATTTCAACGTCGGAAATCGAATCTGGGTGACCTCATTGGTTGAAAAGATCGCTCTGGTCTGTTTGGTTATGAAGAAAAATCTGAAACTGTCTCAAATATCTTCTTTTGTTATTGAAATCATATTTAAGTTTCAAAATGTTTAAAACTACACTACGAAAATCAGAATTTGAATTTACAGTTTCAATCCATTTATGATTAGGGTGAAAAACTGGTTTCAACTAGTCAAATATGCGGAGAAAGTTTAAAAAAAAAAAGAAAAGTTTTGCAGAGTGATTAAAAACTGAAAAATGTGTAACTCTCCTTAAACATGTTTTTCTTGTTAGCAGTTATGTTTTACAGTGTACATACTTTATAGCTATTGTAAGCTGCAATTTCTGCACTCAATTTTAATCACTTCGCATTCAACACTTTTTCTACATTTTAGTTGAATTTAAATTAAAATAAATTGCATCCCATAATGAGAAATGTCAGTTAGTTTCTTGACATTTGTTTAATTGAAAAGTTTCTCGAGAAATCACTTTCCGGAATAAAATCAAAATATCAATTTTGGCTTTTCCATTGAAAAATCTAAAGCTAGATAAGTTGTTGTGTTATCAGTTAATTTTAAAAATTATTTAGTTTCTAAGACATCACAAAGAAAGTAAGAAAAATATATTTAAGTAAGATTTCTAAACAAGTAACTTCTTCAAACAAGTGTTTGGATTATTTTATTTTCAAAAAATTCAATCATAAATTTTGCCGGAAAATAGGGGTTTAGAAACAAAACAAATGTGACTTGTGCATAAGGCCCATTTATTAAACGAAATATGAAGAGGAACAAAAAAGATGCTCGATGTATGATACCATTCATAAAAACAAATTCTACTCTCACGGCATCCCTAAACAAACGTACATTTTGTTCCATAATGATGTCCCGATAAATTTGGCACATCATAATTCCGATTTAAACATTCAGATCAGTTCTGGAGGCCAGTATAACTCCATCCCAAACGGGTCATCCCGCACTACCGTACATTCCTTGTCTTGTTGGTAATGGGTACCCGGCATTCTCCATATGAAAGTCTGGCGTGAATCAGACTGCAAGATAAACCTGGACTCGTCTGTAAATATCCCACACGCCCATTGTGAATATATCCGAATTGCGGGCCGGGATAGCCTGGTCGGTAGGGTGCTGGGCCCATATCCAAGAGGTCGTGGGTTCGATCCTTGCCGACCGAAGACTCCCCGTGTAGTAAATGGTGACTGATGCACGTTAAATCTGTCGAGTCTCAAAGTCCTCCATGTTCCCACAACAAATCAATACCTCTGGGGGTACTGATCCAGGAGTTTCCTTGTCTTCTGGATTGGTTCAAAATTACAAGGCTACGGAGTTGAACGTAAGTAGTCGTAAACCCATGAAATTGGGTCGGCTGTTCAACGAAGGTTATAAAATAAAATAAAATAAAATCGTCTGTACATGGCTTGCATCGAAACTGTGGTACCGGTATAACTGTATAGCCGACAGGGCAGGGTGAATGCTGTGCTCCTTCTTTAGTCAGTTATTGCTAACTATCTGTCTTCATTCGGTGTTTTAAATCCGGGTTGACCAGTACAGTAAGGTCTTCTAAAACGTTCATCATCTTGGAATCGTTGCTGTAATCTAGAGATGATATATTTTGGGGGGTAGGGGCGATTGAAAGTTCTTAGCCTATTCCAGCAAAACCCATATTCAAGGTGGCCCACCGCGTAAAAAATCATCCACTTGCGGCTTCTTCTGTGTCATAACTATTTGGTTACGGCACTGAGTGACATACAGAATTATTGTGGGTAATTTAACTTCCTTGTCAGCCATTACTTATGCATCCCTTTCTTACACTCTCGTCATTGTAACATACTATCGGCGTTATCTGGTGGTTTCTTATAATTTACATATTACTATTACAGTCTCTGGGCAAATTATTAGACGCATTGTACGATTCTATGTAAAATCTTAAGTATCAGGTGATACTCTATACAACTTTAGTGCTTTCACGCAACTGAAACCGGTTTATACTTGTTTATATTCGAGTATTCATTGGTTGACAATGTAATGCAATACGTTAAAAATAAATGCACATAGGAAGTACATAAAAAATCTCATGAATAAAAACGCATTACATGTGCGCTTAAATATAAAAGTAATGCCTATAAACTCGTGCAAAACATGCAATTATTTAAAAACTACAGTGAGTCTAATAAAATTTGGTCTAATTATTATAATATACTAATATAATACCCGATATAATAAATATTCTATATTTATATAATATATCGTCTAATTTAACCAATTGATACATAGAATCCTATTTTAACCAATTGATTACATAGAATCCTAAGATTCTATGTAAAATGTGCTATGTAAAAGCGTATCGAAGCTGCGATACACGCTTGGGAAATTAAAAATCTTTCTGAAATAATGAAACAATGTTTAAGAGATTTTGGAACTTATATTTTGTTGGAATAACAATTAAGTAATTAACTCAAGCATTATTCCAAGATAGCATCACAGAAACATTGTTGAATTCATATGGATCAAAACTCAATTTCGATGAATGTTGGGGGAAATTAAAATTTTTATGAAAGAAATTTTTAAAAAAAATGGAAATACAATGCTTAAGTGCCTCTTGCGTCTGTGTTTTTAAAGAATAATAAGTGCCTAATTACTGTATTTCTAACATTATACCAAGACATAATCACATAAATATATTTGCATAAAGAAGTTATGATTCATGTTTGGAAATAAAAACCTCGCTGAGAGGTAAATTTAATGTTTTAGTGTGTTGTATGAATTTTTGCTGGGCAGGAATAACCATGAAAAAATCATTTGTGTGTGAAGGAAAGTAAAAATACTTCAAAATTTATACTATTTTTTCCAGGCAGCGAAATGTTTGAGTACAGATAGTAACATTTAGTTTTTATCTTCCATCTCAACTTTATCAAACATTTTTCTTTTTGGTAAAAAAAAAAAAAAGAATGTAAATAAGAAGCAGGAATAGTTTGGAGGTAAGGAGAAAAAAGAAGAAAAAAAGAAGGACGGAGAATGATTTGTTGTCGCGAAAACTTCTCCTGCTACTTAAGACTGAAGAAAAAAGATTTTGGGAGAAAAGATTTACTTTCAGCAGAGGTAGAATTGTACTGAAAAGTTTCACTTACGCAAGGAAAGAAGAATATACAACTTCATTTCTAATTTTTCCTTCTTTTTGTTTTGTTTAACTTTACGTTATTTTTGATTACCATTCCTTTTTACACCAGCCACTAGTTTCATAAACTTATTCCACGCTACAAACGTAGCTTAATTTTTAATTCATAAAACTTCTGTATAATAAAATGATATTAAAGATTTAAATTCTTCATTGAATGCATTGCACTATGCATACCAACCCTTAACGGTAAGCAAGTGTTTTTACATCAATTATTGAAAAGAAAATATTTATATATTAGAGAATATTTATTAATACGTTATTCTTATTTATAACTATAATACTTGATTCTGAACCACAATGGCTCAGAGGACAGAGCGTTCGCCTTCCAATGAGGTGAAATGGGTTCGAATCCCAGTCGATACGATTTCTGGATCCAGCTTGCATCGACAATAGTGCTGCCGTGAAATATCTTCAGTGGTAAACGGATTATGGGTTAGAGTCCCCTTGCCGTCAGGCTAACCGAGGGAGGTTCTCGTGGTCTTCCTCTCTATGTAACGCAAATGCGGGTTAGCTCCAACAAAAAGTCCTCCACGAAAGCAAATTTCCTCCAATGCTCGATCCAGGAGTTCTCTTGTCTTCTGGATGGTGTTCAAAGTTAAAAGACTAGAGAGTTGAACATAAGTAGTCTTAAACCCATAAAATTGGGTTGGTTGTTCAACCACGGTTATAAAAAAAATAAAAGTACTTGATTTTAGTGATATAATTAAATTAATCGTAATTATGACAATGGTAAAAATAATAAATAGATCAAACTGACCGAATGGCTAATTTATCTCACATAGCTAATAACGATTTTATTATGCGTAAAAATAAAACTTTAAATCACTACTAACAATACAATGTTTTGTTTAAAAAATATTTTTATAGGGTTACTGAGCAACACGATTAATAACTTTTCCTCGAATTTGAAAATTTTCGAAGTCTAGGAAATTCTTTTTTATTAAAAAAAGTGTCCTTTATGACCAAACTTTCCGAGGGAATATAAAATGAGCTATCCAAAGGATAATCTTTACATTCGGTTGTTATGTAAATATTCGAATCAATGACAATTTCAACCCTTAAAGTACCAATTTCGCCAACTAATGGACCAATATAGCCAAATAATGGACCAATATCGTCAAATAAAGAACCAATGTCGCTAAATAAAGCACCTGTTTTCTTACTGCGTTTGGATGGCATTTTATCAATTTTATTATAATTATCCAAATACGAATAATTATATCACTATAATTAACTATATACAATAATTTTAATAAATATTATAATTAATTATGATGGTAATAATTTTAAATGGTTACAACGCGACACACTAAGTTTTCCCGTCCTCTGCTGATAATGCTTTTGAAATGATGGAAAATTTCCTTTTTTAGAAAAAGTTTCTGTCATTACTAAAACTTTTGATGATAATTAAAGGATTTTATCTTGAAAACTACACTAGGTTATTATTGATTTCATAAACTTGTAAGGTTCAATTCATTCTTATGACTAAATACTCGCAAGAATAGTCTCAATACTTTCTGCAGTAATCGCATAACAATTGGGCCCCATTCATTGGCCAAGAACGGCCGTATGAATAATGCTGAATTCAATGATGAAATATTGTGTAAAAGATCAACAATTTAGGATGAAATTGTCTGTTCTTAATGATTGCATAATTTGTCTTTACCAGTAATGAACTTTTGTAGAAAATACAATGATTTTTCAATTGTTCCCTTGCAACGTTTATGTATAGGAAAAGCCATTAAAGTTTCCGAACAGACGCGTTCAAGAAATATAAATGATCTTACATAGAATGAATTGGATTCGCTTCGATAAATACTTGTATGCGGTCTGATGTAAACACATATTCTTACGAATCTTTTATTAAAATATAGTAAGACGAATCTTTTCTATCACAACTCATTGATATACAGTAGGACTTCTATTTAACGAACTTCTATTTTGCGAATTTCTCTATTTTGTGGATTTTTTTCGAGGAACCAAGAACAATTTGGAAGTTTCTTCGTAAAATAACTTCCAAATTGTGAAGTGAATTTTCTATTCAACGAACTTTTCTTAGAGATCCACTTTCCCTATTTTCCAAAAATATTTCTGAACATTTCAAACTTGTTAACGCATTTTATGGGAGAAATGACCTCGAACTGATTTTCTAAGATGCTTTTAATTTTAGAGACAGCAGTCTCCTTTTGTTTGCCTTTCAAACGAAAAACTCAGACAAAATGAATGGATTTTATCGGTAGCCATTAAATTTATGAAAGCATGTGGTAATATATGCTTAAAATTACTTTTATGATAAACGCAGTACATAAATTCAGCTTTTTTTTAGTTGAAAATGTATGTAACATGATAGTGTAACACTGGATAATGTTTTGCTCTGTTCTTGCTTTCCATGCAGATTTCTTTTATGGTTAAGATTTATAAAATAAATAGTAGATAATAGATTACAAGATAAAGGTGCATCCATTACTATTTTAATTATATCTAGTGTTTATAAATTTAAAACCTGCTTTGTGTTTCTTAAGTATTTTAAATGGTGATTTTCTATTTTACGAATTTCCCATATTACGAACTTATTGTCGAGATTTAGGGACTTCGTTAAATAGAATACTTATTTATGGAACTTATTTTATTTACCATTTCAAAATGGTTAATCAAAATTCCTCATTTAAGACTGATTAATCAAGTGCACGTTATGACGAATCGATATGCTTATACGTTTCCATGAAATACAATGCGCAGATATTAATTTCCAACGACTTATCCAATTAAAATATAAAATCTATTTATCTAATTTTAATATGAAAATATTAAGCGAAGCGCATACCTGATTAATATGTTTCCAAGTAAACCCCATTTGCCGTACTGTAATTCTGTACACAGCTGTATAAATTTCAGAAATGCCTTTTAAAGTCCTCTTTTAGAAATCTCTACAATTCCAATGTTTTTAAAGTTCTAGACATCCTTCGTTTTTTTTCCCTACGGCTATTTTTCTAGTTTTTGCATTAAAGTTTCGGTAATAACGTACGACACGTTTCATGGTTTCTGTAATAACGCCTGAAACGTGTATAGGATACTTTCAGTTGTTACAAAGATATTTTTCATTCATTGATTTCCAAAATATCACGGTTTCTGTAATAACGCCTGAAACGTGCATAGGATACTTTCAGTAGTCACAGAAACTTTTTTCGTCAAATGCGGTGCATAATTAACTTTTATTTTTTAAAAATCTTTTAATTTTAAATCTCGTTGAAGAGATGTTTTTCGTTAGCTGTAATTCGGAATGACAATTTTTCCAACTCTCAAAACGTTTTAGTTGTTAATTGAATAAAAGTACAGTGAAAATTCAGTGAATAAAAGGTAGTGAAAATTCTATAATTTTTCAGCTTTGAATTTGCTTTATAATAGAACTTTTCTTTATACGTTTTGAAAAAAGTTTATGATATCTATGTCCAGAAAATGCATGTAACGATTTTTGAATTATTTAGAAGGAAAAAACTATGCTCTAAAAAGCATTCATGTGCATATTTTTACTATGTTTAATTTTAATTTCAATTATTTAAATTTCATTCAGTAATTTGCGTTTTGGTGTACAAAAAATATCTGTACTCACACATAAACAAATCTTACAGATATATAAATTTAAAAAAAAAAATAATTATTTAAAGCCTCAATTTGAACTAGCAGATGCAAACTTGAAAAGTTGTATTTTGGTTTACAAATACAGGAAAAATTTTACTTAAAATAATAGTTTTTAAAAAAATTTTTTTCAAAAATATATTCCAATTAGAATTCAAATTATTTATTTGAAAATTTTATTTCATCTTCTCTTAATAAATTCAAACTAATTTACGGACTAATAAACTGTTTCCTTATTTAGTTTATTACCTTTTACTATTTACATATAATTGCCTAAAGTTATAAATAACCGATTGCTTCAAATGAAAATTTTTCTGAGACAATATAATTTAATTAAATATTTACACATCCAACCGCAATCGATTTCAACGGAAAACTATTAAGATTAATTGAAATAAGCAATCATCTTCTTAGCAATTCGTTGCGAGATAAAAGTCATAAACATCAAGAAATGTAATTACTGTCTCGCAATAAAATAGCAATTCATAAAACAGTAATGAAAAGTAATTTAAATACACCACAGACAGGGGGCTTGACATTTCGAAAGATATAAATTAAAATTTCATTGAAAGCAAACGTAGCTTCTTTCTTTAGTAACACAGTTTTCCAATAAAACTTTAAACTGCTCTGTTTAACTAATTGCTAGTACATAAAATAGTAATTTCCGTTTTAAGTAATGGTTAAATCGTTTCCACCTTAATTAAAAAAAAATTAACAATGCTTTTTAATGTGTAATTTTTAAATACGCTATTTGCCATAGTTGAGAATCTAATCGACATTTCGAGAAATTAGCTATTAAAATTAATTATTTAAAAAAATTCATTTATCTTATAATTACCGTTGCTTATAACAAATACTACACACCCAAAAAATATAGAAACATCTAAATGTTTTTAAAAATAACAGCGAATATAAAAACACAATCACGAAATATTTTTTTAAAGACCCCTTATATATAGCCTTAAAAGTTTTGAGGCTAATGGAAGGAAAATGGATGGAAACTTGGAAATCTTATTTTGCTCAGATGTTAACACGAGGCTCTACAGCATTTCATATACAGCACACATTTATGCCGAGTGTCCAGCGGATAAAAAAAACTGATTTCAAAATCCGAGAAGCAAGGGGTGTGTCTATCGTGACAGCTTTAAAAAAAATTCAAGTAAAAATAATGCAATTTAGCTACAAAAAGTACAAACAGGTGGCGCTGCATACTGTAAGACATTTTGAAAAGAATACAGATGCCGTAGAACTGTAATTTATCCTGTTATTCCAGAATCAGAAACGTGCGCAAGAAGACAACTTCCTTTCTCATTTTACATCTTACAGTTCCGTCTGTCAACAACTTTTGTAACTACGTTCCAAAATTTATGTATAAAATTTTTTAAGGTTTAGAAATAAAGTTTGTTTCATTCTACTATCGCCTTTTATTTCCGAGTTTTTAATTTTGACATCATTTCGTCCTCCGCTGGATATCTTATATTTTGTTCTGTGAACGTATGCTGCTCATGAACATACGAATAAAATATAGTAATGCACTTATGGTGTTATAGTAATTATATTTGATAAAAGCAACTCTCCCAGTGATTCTTCATTATTATTATTTTTCATTTTTAGATAATCACTTTTCGGTTAATTCAAAATGTCAACTTCCTTCAAACTCTCCGGTAAATGATGCCTAAATTTGATACTAAGACACGTATTTTTCGTTTAATCCTGTCACTCTCTTTTTCCCCATCTTCGGTATTTTTCTTCATCCGAAGTGACACTAATAATTTATGTGACAAACTTTAACTTCGAAACTAATATTTATCTTCATAGAGTACTTTTATATGTCACACTTTTATCTATATTCTATGGCCATCATTATATATATNTACATATATATATATATATATATATATATATATATACAGTCAGACCTCGATATAAGGTCACCCTAAGGGGGGACATCGCAAAAGTGACTTTAAAAGCGGGGTGACCTTTTAACCGATTCATTAGCAGTTCGTAACTAAGCACGTAAATATGTAAATATTACACATTATAACTTTTTAAAAATAGTAATACAAACGAAAACGATCGGCCATCAATTAAAAGTTTAAGTCAATAAATTTTAACAGAATTAGAAAAAATTAGAGAAAGTTAGATTCTTAAAATTTTTTTTAATTTCAAATAAAGCTGCTTGCAAATTTCCTCAAAGTATGCATACATACATTACATCTTACCTTATTTAAAACAAATCATTTATGCAGGTCTCTCTCGTTTTTGGTTTCATTTTTCGAACAATGTTTTCTAGATTTTGTATTTTCTCAAAATGTTCCTCAGCTCCCTCATGGTTTGTAAACAAATTTCGTATGACATTCATTGCATTAAAGGTTTCCGCTTGGGTTACAGCTACAGTCTCAGAATCACTGTCATGGTCCTCACTGTGAAACAATTTCAGAAATTGTAGTTTGTTAGTTGATTGCAACATTTTCATAGAACTCGAGAGGAGTAATTGCCTTGTAAAGAAGTTAAATAGGCTTTTGTTGGAAAAGAGCTCCCCTCGCCTCAGATAAAAATGACCTTATAAGCGATAACGATTTTTAAAACTTTACCATATATCCGGTAATCTGTGACATAGAATTCCTATTCAGTGAGCTGGGACTTTGGATAAGTGATCTTATATGCGGATGACCTTATATCGAGGTCTAACTGTATATATATTTGCTCCGCAATATATATATATAAATAATAATAGAAACAATACTTAGAATTAGCAATAATATTGCGACTTTCAAAATAGTAACTTTCAGAATTAGCAAAAAATACTGCTATTTCCAAATGTTGTTTAATATCAAGATATATATTTTTTAAAATGAGCCAAATAGTTTCAAAAGTATAGATGGAACAATGATATAGAAAAACTTTACAAATAATTATTTCGAAGCAAACAGTTGAGTTTCTAAAAATTACTTTTTATATATTTTCCAATTTTTATACTGTGAGTCATTTTCTAGATCCCCAAAGGATTGATTTGATTCGCAGTAAAAAGACTAAATCTCGGCACTTTACTATCCTGTAATACTTCAGACAATAATTTTTAAATTCCAGAACACTAGTTTTCGAAAATTCAATCATTGAACTTGGGGAATGATTTGATCGTTCTGGAACCTTTAAAGATTGCTCTACCCCTGAACATAAACTTTTATTTGTCAAATTTTATAACAGGTCTTGTTTGTCGCAATGCATTACATTTTATTATTTTGTGAAAAATCTATAAACAGGATCTGTATGTCTTTACGAAAAACATAAGTGGAATAAAGTTGCGCTAGAAAAAGAGTTTGAAATGCGTTTTATTTTATTACTTGGGTCTTGTTGTTTATGTAATATTTGGAATTTTCGACTCATAAAAAGTAATTTTTTCACTGCTTGTTTAGTTTTTCTTTATAGAACTTGCAATTGAAAGTTTTTTTTTTAGAAAATACTTTCATCTAAAAGGGAATAGTAATAAAAAGACAAAATTGTATTCATAAAAGGGTACTAAAGTAAAACTCCGCTATAGTGAACATGGTTTATAGTGAACTCCCGAATATAGTGAACAAAATGTTCGCTGCCGTGCATTGCTATACACATAGAATACTTTTTTTTGTGGATATAGAGAACCAAAAGAAGAGAGGAAATTGGATATTATGAACTTTTTTCTGCCTTCGATTGATTTTTTGAAGTTATATTTCTTATGCGACTTCCAACAAGGTTGCGTTAAACGTTTAACACTACATTTTTATTGACCGGGAAATCGTGTGGTAGGATCCAGTTTTCCCTCATTTATTTCCATATTGTTTTGGTTCTCACTATTATTAAAAATAATAAAAGTCATAAAAGTATTGTTTTTCTATAAATATTTTAGTTTGATTTGATACACATATAATTTAATAGGGTAGTATTTTTTATTTTCAAATTTAGTGAATAACAATTGTAAAAAATGAGTGAAAACAATCCCACGGACAATGCGATGGATTTAAGGTTATGTCAAGGTACGTCTCTGGTGAATATCAATTGATTGTTAGGTTTTCTCTTTTCTAATTGCCATTTATATTTCACCAAATGCAGCCATGGGGGATATTAAATTATTTATTGCAAAATCTTTATTGCCACTATCCACTGCAGGTACACAAGCTCTGGCAGACGTTACTGGTGAAGAAATGGATTATTGTGAGCGGCCTGTGATCCTTGCAGGAGATTTTAATATGAATTTCTCGTTACCTGAAGCTGAAACATTATTAATCCTCTATAAAGACAAATTTGGATTGGAAATGATAACTAGTAGGAATGACCCAACAACCAAAGGGGTAACTACCATTGATGCAGTTTTTGCAAGAAATATTGAAAAAATAGAACTCAAACATTTCGTATCTTACTTTAGTTATCATAATCCCATTATAAATGTTATAGATTTCGATATTTCTCAACTCGAAAATGATAATTAAAAGATGCGATCAATTGTGAATTGTAAGCATTGTTAATAAAGTTTGTCTTAAAGAAACAATATGATTTCACTAAAAATCAATTTCTACCCCTTCCTATTTTCATTTCCACATAACGAAGTTTAACTTCTTACGCTCGGAGGGACTCCAAGCACTATTTTTTTTTTCTACATTTTTTTGGTAGTTCTGAAATTTCAACATAAAATGCATATACCGAAATTTAGAACCATCTCTACTGAGTGAAAGGCATTTTTCTTGTTTGCTTCTTCCATCACAGATTCTCATCCTTAAATAAAGGCCATCCCTACATTTTTAGTACGCAAGTCGAAGAGTCATTAAAAATAAAAGTTAACTCATTTTCTGTGACTACATATTGTTTCGTAATCATTTTTGTATTTCTTTCTCTGGGTCATTTATTTCAATAATGTGTCATAAAAGGGAGCAGTTCTGAAAAATGAGTTAAAACTGTCTGCAGTACGGATATAGTGAAATCCCGGTTATAGTGAACTGAAATTTCGGTCCCTTGAAGGTTCACTATAGCGGGGTTTGACTTTTCTTTCTTTTTGAATAAACATTTTCATTGAAACTACTCAAATACATTTTTAGATTATTCTTGATGAGTTGCTTCCCTTTCCAAAATCTCATTTTAAAAGCTTTTCAAAATTGCTCCCTTCCGTGAATGAAAAATTATCATTTGATCGTTTTAAAAAAACGATTGGATTCTAATTTAAAATATAGTTTCATAAGCCAAAAAATTCATGCTTCAATAAGTTACGCCACGAGAAATAAATAAAAAATTAAATTCGTTAAATTATTGTTTCGTATTTGCGGGAAAAATTATTCTTTCAAAATCTTTTTTTTAAACACCGTCCAAGTCCACGGATGAAATGCAATTAATTTTAAGATAATATTATTTTTTTAAGAGAGACTTATTAATGTTAAAAACTCCAATTATATCAAATGGTCACATATACTTAGTAAATATGAGGGGTTCATTTAAATATATCTTTTGAGAGAAAAATATTAAAGAATAAATCTTTCAGATAAAATATTAGTTTTATTATGCTAGTTTAAAATGCATTTATACTAGTATATGGTACACAAAGAAAAAAAAAAGGTGAGTCCTTTTTTCTTAGTTGCAAGGAAGAAAAATAGTAAAAAAAAAAAAGGTAAAATTGTATTTAAAAGATGGTATTACTTTTCTTTCATTCATACCTTTTTTTTTAAAAAAAAAAAAAAGAAAACTTTTTCCATTGAGACTACTCAAATATGCCTCTAGACTTATTCTTAATCAGTTGCTTCACAATGAAAAAAAAACTGAGATGAAACTGAAAAAAACAGAGTCAAATTATCTGGAGATGAAATGTTTGTGATCCTGAAATCTTATTACCATTTCAATGAACCTATTCTTAGGAAGCTTTTCAAGCGTTTTTCCCTTCTTTTAAAAAAATACATTATTACAAGGCTATTGATTCGGCTGTCCATTAGTGGGAGAGAGTCGGAAATTTTAGGAAATCTTTTGTTGCAGACTTTCATAAAAGTACTTCGCGTAAATAAAGAAACATTAAAGAGAGATTTCTTGTGCAAGATTATTTGACTAAATGACATTCTCTTAGAAGTTTATACGTGTTATAAAGGTCTACTTGCCCAATATTTACTGCGGTATTACCAATATTTACTCATAAACTATATCTCCTATAAGCCCTATATCTCTCCGCTTAATCCCAGAAAGCATGTCACTTCACCGCAACCTTTCGTCGGAATTTTCTTCATATTTTCACGAAAATGTTTGTACTAAAAACCTTTTTCCAATAAAGCAAAAATACTGCAGCTTCAAACCTTTCTGGCTAAAAGGATTAAAAACTATTTTTAAAGCTTTTTTTAAAAAGTATTGTCACTTAGGTGAAATGGTCATTTAGAGCTGGGGCAGTGCTAAAATTTAGCCCGATGTTTTTTAGCCTCTTATGTTTTTAGCCGATGAAATTTAGCCTCTTATGTGCATCTATCTGGGAATCGAACCACCGATCCCCGTGGTTGCAAAGCGCTTTCATTGCTTTCTACCACCGAACTATCGGTAGAAGTATATATATCTCTCGATTAAAAACTTGATTTGCTTCAAAAATATACAAATTAAAAATAACAGTCGGTATGTTTCAAGCATTCAAAAACAGGCTCCCATTTTCAAGACTTCCCAGACGTGAATGAGAAAAAATAAAATTGATTCGAAATATAAAACGTAAAGTTGGCAACGAAAAATGGGAAGAAAAAAAATTTTGTCATACGAGACTACTGACTCATATTGTTTCAGTTTTGAAGAGCCATTTTCATGAAGGCTCTTTTTGCTTTATTTGCAACAATTTCTTGGATTCATAGTACAATTGGATCTGGAAAAATTATTTTTCTCAAGATACTCTACATCTAATTTTTTATCAAAATAATAGATATCTTGGGGAAAGTTATCAACTACATCTTTTATAGCCTTAATATTTTCTTTCCTGGCATTTTCTTGTTGTTTTATTTTTTTGGCGACAGGCCTGTCGAAGTCAGACAGGGATTTCTGATAACCTAGTTCTTGTCACCAAGTTGTTGTTCGTTGTTTCTTCTAGTATCAGCCTGAAGCTTCAATACTTTAAGGCCATTTTTAACTTCATCTCTAAACTTTTTGTTTTGTTCTTTTTGTATTGGATTCATTTATATTTATGTAAAGACATAGGTTAAGTGGAAATAAATGACGTTTATATATTAAGTAAATTATAATTTTACTGGAAGCTTTATAAATTTTTATTGAGTGGCCAATTTTTTGCATTAAGTAATTGAAGATTATACGGAATTAAAAGAATTTCTTAAATGCAAATTGTAGTGTGTCTACCACTACATAATTCCTATTACAATTCACTAGTATATAAGACATTTTAACACGATTCTATGATGAGGAACCTTTTCATAGATGAAGGTTGACATTGTCGATAAATACCAGGGTTCGTGATTTTTTTTAAAAAAATAAAAAGAATCAGATTTTTTTGATTTAAATCGGATTGTTTTGATTTAAATTAGATTTTTTTGATTTTTATTTAAATACACTGTAAGAACTTTAATTTATGATTTAAAAAAATTATTTATGTTTAATCAAAATTAACTTAATATTAAAACTATATTGTAACAATATTTTAGAAGCTCTAACTAAAATAATTTTTCATTATAATACATGGCTTTGAATGCATAGCAACCATTTTGAAGCAAATGCATGATTCAAATTTAAAGACTGGATGAAATAGAGAATTTAAACAATACTTTAGGGGTCTATCTGGGTTTTTCTGAGAGGTTGAGCTTATAAATGTAGTCATTCATCAAAAAATAAATCAATATTTAATCTATATATTTTTATATTAAAATATTCATTTTTAATTCTATATCAAAATAGATAAGTTAAGCTAAAAAAAAAAAAAAATTAGACAATCTATGTGCTCATTGGAATTTTTTTTCACAAAATTTCTTTATAGAAAATCAGATAATGTCAAAGATACTGTAAACATATTATGGGAAAAAAATACCAGTTAATAACCCTTCTGCTTCAAATAGACTTTGAAAGGGAAGAATGATACTATATTAGGAAAAAAAACATCTGAATTCATCAGCCCTTTTTTTTTTCCTTTTTCTATTTTTGGCATATTAGGATAATTTCTTTTTAATATAACCTCAAGCTTCAGAATGATGTAGATTTTAATTCACGCTTTTTCATTCAAAAGGTAGAAATTTAATTAACATTATTTGTATTATTTTTTGAAAAAAATTCATGTTTAAAATTACTTTCTATGCAAGTCTATATTAAGACAGCAATAAATGTTTACTTTAATCTGTACTTTCAATCTCAAGAATCAATAGATTTTTAAAAATGTAATTTCAAATGTGTTGGTATTTAGCACACACCAAGAAAGAAAGTATTTTCGTTAACTAAAACAAAGTAATGCAACAATTTATTTAAATTAAATTTTAATACTAAGAAAAGAAAATAATAAAAGTATCAAAAATTTTGAAACACTGTTTTTTTAACTTTCAAAATCAATATATATATATAGATTAAAAAAAATCAGTTGATTTAAATCAACAAACCCTGATAAATACTAGCCCCACATTGGTGATCCGTACGTGATGTGAACACAGCTACCTTGGCAAAAAGGCCTACAATTTGAGCACGCGTACTTCGGTGGAGGGTCCACATTAAACAGTTGACTTGCTACATGTGACTGCGACATTGTCCTCCTCACGCTGTTGCTACCCAGTCTCCGATCACACACAACGTACAACGAATACACTCGACTGTTAAAAGGCAACACAGGAGCAACCACGAACGTGAACTTAATACAGATCTCACGATCAGCAAAAAGTACGGTAATCTTAATACAGCTCTCCCGACTCCTCACAAAACAGCAATGAATCAACTAGTGGTAAGTTCATCGAATTTTATCACAGATATAATTCTGGTGGGGCAGTACTTTAGTGTGTCTACCACTACAAAATTCCCGTTACAATTCACTAGTATATAAGCCATGTTAACTCGCTTCTATGGCGGGGTACCTTAACATAGATGAAGGTTGACATTGTCAATAAATACTAGCCTCACACAAATCAACATTTTTTATTACAAAAACACCACTTTTAACTGCAGATACAGGTAAAACGAATGTATGGTTAAACTTTATATATCGAGAGTTTGATAATTTATTAGTCTATGCAAAAGATATCTATAAGCCTAAGTACGCCAAACTGAAATAAATGTACACACTGTTTGATGGTGTAGATATTGACGATATGTTACTGAAGTAATTTAAAAAGATAAAAGAAAATTGTGCCAGAATTATTTAAAATATTTGGTTAAAAAAAATTAACTATTTTTATTCTCATCTGATATGAAGGAATTTATAACAGTGGAGGAGTTGAATCTTGTAAATAATATCTTGTTTTTTAAAACTGAATGCCAGTGAAAGAGCATAAAAGATTATTCCGTCAATTTTAGGAAGAAAAACGCATTCATTACCTTTCTCAAACCTCATTATAGAATGCCTATCTGTATTAGGAGACATGGTAGTCAATTAATAATTTTTTTTGTCTCTAACAGGGAGAGGAATTCAACAGATAAGAGGAGTGATGATTTAACAGCCTTCCTTACCAAGTTTTTGTAAAAAGCAAAATGCAAGAAATCGACATATTTATTTTTTAATTTATAAAAACAAGGAATTAAAACGAAACATAATACATAAGTTCTAAGTTGAAATTTTAATTTTTTTTATGTGTAAAAATTTTTTAATTTATCTTCAGTTTACTATCCCAAATGATCCCGGGCAAATGATAAAAGTTAAATATGAGTCTTTGTATAGGTTCACATCTTCATCATCTGAAAAATCATCCGCATTACTTTCACCTTCACTCGCGAACGCCATTTTTTTTTTTACTCTTTTTTTCTAAATAAATTCATCCACCATCGTTAATACAATTGCTCAAAACACGTCTGCAGTTCCACAAATAGCAAAACTCACGAACAAAAATGGGCAAACTTTCCAAACACAGCGGATTATTATTATTTTTGCTTCCGGCCGAATAAAAACGTAATAAAACAAAACGTTTGACGAATTCTGCTATACCCGAGTTTACTCGGCATTACAAATTTTACATTCCCGAGTTAACTCGGGATAATCAGGGTAGCGGTAACCAGTTTTAACCTCTTTACAGTCACCAAGAATTTGAAGGAGAAAAAATTCTTCTTTTAAGCTTAAATTATAACTATTTCTTTATCATTATATTTAACTTTAGCTTTACGTTTCGCATTTGTTTCATAATGCTTCCTATTTTATATAAAATTATGAAGCTAAAATACATAAACAACACTTCTATTTAAAACACGGTATAGAAACTGAAATAGTACTCCTGAAGCACTGCTTCTATGTCAAGAGTTTCGTTAAAAGCCGTTCGTTTTTAAGACCATCACTTGTCAAATGCAGCCCTTCTATTTACTTCAACACATCAAGAAAATACTTCAAGAAATGGAAAAAATAAAATAAAATAAATCAAACACGTCCGAAAGATATTTACGATAACATCAAGTATCCGTGGGGGTTTTCGCTGCGTACGAATTCTTTTTTATAGGTATTATATAGCATAACATGTACTGCGGTCAATAGTAAGGCATGATAAAGTATATTTTCTGACTTTTCGAAAGCTTTTGTGTTATTCTCGAATGAATATATATATATATATTTACAATCATCTTTTAAGGTTTCAAGAAACTTTCAAATAAGTAAAAATTTGCCAAAATATCGGTTTATTTACTTTTTATACTTTTGAAATCTACGCATTTAACTGAACATTCGAAAAAAAATCTTGAATTAGAGCAAAATTGACGAAGTTATGGCCATTTCTGTTTTGACCACTCCCCTTTGACGCCCTGCAAGGAAAAAGTAGTGACAGTCATTTTTTCTCAAAATGTCTTTTTTGACACATTTACAAATTTCAAACTGTTCCAGGGAAATGAATTTTCATTCTATTGACCTGAGACTTTGATGCTATATATTAATAAATAGTATTAAAATTTTTTTGGAAAAGTTTTTTAAATTAAGTAAATAGTATTTTTATGCATCATATTTTATAACGGTATGATGATTTTATTTTCAAAATGTTGTTTTTTTACAGCTTTTTTACTGTTATTTGTTTCAATAATAAAAAAATAAGAAAAAGTATTCCCAATAATTTTTTTATATTGCCTAATATGTAATATTTGAAGAGAATTTTGTCATTTTAACAAAATTTCACATGTGAGGAATAATTTAAGAAAAACATTAAAAAAACGAAATTTGAATTTTTTAAATTATTTTTAAGAAATTTTGTATATAACTTGTTTTTAACAATAAAATGTATACTGAGAATTTCAAACAAATCCCTTATTAATTTATAAAAAAAAAAAGTTTATGTTGATAATTTCTAAAAGTCCTTTGTCGCCTTAACAAATTATCTCTCGAGATTTATAAATTTAAAAAATGTTTTTTTTAATACTTATTTGACTTTTATGGGGGATTTCAAGGGTGGGTGGTTTGTATAGTAGTTGAATGCTTTTAAAAAGAAAATATTTAATTCTTTAAATAGAAAAATGAATAACGATGAATTGTTCCCGAAATGCATTTCTATTAAATGTACGTACACAATGTGAAGCGTTACAAACACGGTGACCCGTCATGACTGCCTTTATTGTGTAAAATTCTTGTCTCAAATTCAGTCCATAAAGTATACACGCTTATAGAGTAGTTAAGACCTATGCAGGCGAGAAATAAAATGATTTTAAAATACCTGTTCATTCATAAAACAAGAGCTCTTTTTTTGTTTTATGAAATACATTTAATTCTGGTTGTTTTGTTTATTTTCTTTCCTCTAATACGTTAGCTGTGACTTCAACAAATAAATAGCAGCATATTGCGCATTTTGAAAATCATAGCTCTCAAAAATATTTTAAATGGTTTTTAAAAGACTCTCGGTACACGTAACAGATACGTTAATTTAAGAGCTAATGGTATTTTCTCTGTAATTAATTTGATCTGTCTCTGAAAATAGATGGCAGCACACGACGTATTTTCTAAATTAATAACTCTAAGAACATTTTTAAACGCTTCTTAAACGACTCTCAGGACGCGTAACAGAAACGTTGATTAAAGATCTAACAGTGGCTGCGAGAAAAATGCCATTTAAAAGTTTAATGGAGCAAAATGGAAATATTTCTGTGATGAACATTTTTGTGCTTAGTAAATGTTTGTCATAAAAATTTCATATATTATTATAATTGTACAAAATAAAAATATGAGTAGTAATTTTTTATTTTGATGATTTATAATTAGATGTTATTTTATCATCTCGATTTGTATGAAATAAATTTTGAATAACCATCTACATATTTATTTAAATATAATTTATAAAACGTGTTCCATATTTATTTAAATATGGCCACGTAGTATATTATCGAGTACTAGTGTACCCCACCAGAGGAAAACATTATTGGCATATTAGGGGGTACACAATGTGGCACTATACATTAACAAGTATGTATATATTTAATAGTATATATATAACATAATACATATATATATATATGTATATATATATAATAGTTTATTGCTGAAATTTAAGAAAAGTTGCAATTTATGCAAATATGTTTTGTTATAAACAAATTTCCATTACATTAAAAAATCTAATGATTCATAAGTATTCATGAAAAAACTTCAAATTCACGAGCATTTTATATAATATTTATTTACAACGATCAAAATGAAAATAAAATAGTGTTAATATTAATTGAATGCATATTTTAGCAAAAGTAAGTGAACTTAATTACAAGATGTGTTTAAAACGTTTGTAAAATATTACTTTTTTTTGCTAACATCAAAGACTGTCAAATATTTAAATTAATCTTTTTAGTCCTAAGGATATTGGAATAGTTTTCTTTGTTTCCTTCTCTGGCTTTTTCTAAAACAAATTAATTTCGCATGCCGTGATGTAAGAATAACATAAGGTAAAGTAATCGTTAATGCGTAATTTAATTGGTATTTTTACAGTTTCGAATTTTCCTTTCAATGAAACAAACGAAGGAACTTTTAGAGCGTTTCCTCAAATAGAAAAGTATACAAAACAGAAAAGTAATTAATAGAAGCGAAGAGCGTAGGTTTTTTTTTAATACCTTCACGAAGCTTAAATGTTTACAGTACAATTTCAAAGGGTTACTTAGTATTTCTCAATTTAAACGTAATTAAGGCACTTTTAAATAAATTTCCTTAATTTTTGGAAAATGGTTTTCATTTTATACGTCTGTGTTTAAAATTATTGCTTTATGAACTGAAATTAGTTTTGTAATTTTTGTTTAAGTAGGTGTTTAGCTGTAATTAATTTGTTACATTACTAATAGTTTTTTTTAAGAAAGAAGGTGAGAGAAAAAAAAATCGGAAGGGATTATTCGTTTTCTAACTTGCATCGTTGGACACAGAAAACAAAGGAAAAAAAACTTACACCTTGAATTAGTATCGAACAATCGGAATTTCAGGCTGAGAAAAAATTGTGTAAAATTACCGTAAAGTAGAATAATGTCATTTCTGATAAGAAAAAAATTTTAAAAAATAAAATGTACGGTATCTTATTCAATTGGTAATTTTTTCATTCTGATGATAAAGGTTCAAAAAAAATTTCTGGTCTTTCAAAATTATAATTCTGAGAAGAAAGTTTTACTGAATTAACCACATATCTTACCCATTAATTTGAAAAAAATAAATGCAAAAAATCAACATATTTTTTTTATTTCATTAATAAATACAAGGAACTAAAACAAAACATAATGCACAAGTTCTAAGTTGAAATTTGAATTTTTTTTATGTGTAAGAAACATTTAATTTAGAAACAGTTTACTATCCCGAGCAATTTCGGGCAAATGAAAAAAGTTAAATATGAGTCTTTGTAGGATAGTTCTTAAAACAAGGGACAACACAAAATGATACTTTTCAAACGTCAGTGAAGGAATACGCCATTTTATTTTACTCTTATTGCTATTTAAATTCAGCAACCATTCAAATTTTATCACTAAATATCTTCCATAAAAATAATCCAGGTCTTTTTTTAGTTCCCTTGAGCTAGAAAAACGGTGAATTTACCAATATTTTGGTTGTTTTAACCCTACTTTTTTTCTCAGTGTTCTACGACTTAATCGTATTGTGTTCAGGGCTTAGTTTTATACCAGATTTAATACTAACGATTTTTAGCTGATAAAATTAGACTTAAAACTTACTTACTTTCGAATAAATCTACCCTTTTTTGATGGATTCGGTAGCCGCAATCTGGAAAATCTATCCTCAGTAGTTTGGTTTGGAGACCACAATTTTACGCTTTTTCAACGTTTATTTTACTTTTTGCGTACTTCGCCATATGTCGAAACCTTCTTACGCCAGTCAATAATTCCATACAAAACTATTTTTTTTTTCATAATAATTTTTTTTTATCTTATAACAGTTAGAAAAAGTTTGAACTGTAAGGTACCTAAATGAATGTAATTTTAAATGACAAGAAAAAAAAACTCCGTTATCGATCGTATCAGTTATCAATTTTCTTAAGAAGTTCTGTATTTAAAATTTAATCTATCAAAGACTAATTTAATTTTCGAGCTCAAATATTATAATTTTTGAATTTAAAATTACTTTTTTTTTATAATGACGCAAAATTTGTATCGGAAAAAGGTATGTATATTCAGAGAAAATACGATATTATGTCCGATTTTATAAATTTAAATATCGTCTGCACCAATAACTTAGAATACTTGAAATGAAGCTTTCGAACCATTTCGATTGAGTAAGTGAAAATCCAATAATTATATTACAGTTATTCAGGATGCACACTGTATATTATGAAACTAATGACTTTACTTGATTTTTTCTAAGCAGATGCAAGTAAACATATGCTGATTTTATAATTTTTTCCCTTAAATTATTTTAATCTAACAATAAAAACTTATTATAAAACAAATATAGTTTATTAATTGAATGCCAAAACGAAAATTGAATGCCAAAACGTTGGAAGTTAAATTTAAATATGATTGAAGAGCTTTTTTTTTCTTATAAATTGAAATATACAAGTAAAAAAAAACAATGTCAGAAATTAAAAACAACAACAACACTATTTTATTCTGAAGAACATGTTACTTCCTTTCGTTAAAATATTGAAATGAAATCTTTATAGATTCAACTAAAAATGCTGGAAAAAAACTCTGTTAAGAATGATGACAAAAAAGCTTTACAAATAATAACATGAAACTACACATTTGAAAATATAATAATCATTTTGAAACACCTTGATTTGCAACACGCTTTCTTTATTTTTTTATTCTTTCCAATTTTAGTATGAAAAGCTTTTTCTTCTTGCATTGCATTTCATTCAAAACCATACCTCGAACCTCAATAGACTACACGCATTAAATACACTTTTTATATTAGAAGAAAGATTTTATTTTTAATTTTTGATATTCTTAATAAGTTGTTAATGGTTAATACTTTAAAAGAGACAATCTCTCTCTCTCTCTTCTTGTAAAAATAAATAAGATGATATTGTACAGTGATGATTATCGCTTTCTCTCTGTATTGAAAATCGCAAGAGTCGCCATTGTTATGGCTGTTCCAAGTTTACGTTTCTTTTTGTTTTATTTCACAAAAAATTTTGAGAATTAGAAATGTGTACGATGAATGTACAAGTTACGAAGATGTACAATGAATGAGATAGACTAAAAAAATAAAAAATAACATGCGCTAATTAGTTCAAGAATTATTAACTGTTGAACTTGTAATAAAAATATCGCATTGAGTCCACAGCATTGCACTTCAAAAAATCGCCTGAAGATTCAAATTTGTTCGACATTTATTGGAAGTTTAAGCGCTTCTACACTTTTTTTGCCTTAAATTAATTACTATTTTTCCATTATTGTCTATAAAAAAATGCTTGAAATCTTCACTTTATATGCTGGCACTTGGCTTGATGTCAAAAGTAACAAAAAGAACCCTATAAAACATAAACAAGCTATTCTATGGAGGGGACGAAGGTTGACACTCTCTCCCCACATTGCTGACCCGGACGTGATGTGAACACGCCTACCTTGACAGTAACGCCCACTTCAATTTGAACACTCCTACTTCGATGGACTCCCGATTGAACAGTTGGCTTGTGACTGCGACATTGTCTTCCTCACGATGTTGCTACTCAGTCTCGATCACACGCAACGTATAAACTCGAATTCTAAAATCAACACAGGAGCGACCACGATCGTGAACTTAATACAGGTCTCACGATCAGAATTCAAAAGTACAGTGATCTTAATACAGCTCTCCCGGCTTCCCATAAAACAGCAATGAATCAACTAGTGGTTCAATTCATCGAATTTTATAACAGTTATAATTCTGGTAGGGGACTACTGTAGTGTGTGTCTACCACTACAAAATTACAATTCTAATTCACTAGTATATAAGACGTGTTAACTCGACTCTATGGAGGGGTACCTTTACATAGATGAAGGTTGACATTGTCGATGACTACTTTCCCCACAATTTCTTTGATGTTAAACAATACTTTTTTTTGGAATTAAAAAACATTTAAAACTAGTTATAAGTAGATGAACTTAATGCAGATTTTTAGTTTGATTTTATTAAAATGGGTGGCATCACAAGTAAAATTTTAAATTTAAAGCTTTTTATTCTAGTTCTACTAATTCTCGATAAATAAATACAATATTAATTGAATTCATTAAATATTAATCCTAAACAACTTTCATTCTTTGTAAAAAATTTCAATATTCGGTGAGCATAAGGAATTGAGCAAGGCAACTAAACTCCGATTACAAAGTTATTCAATTAATTAAAGTGATAATAGCTTCATAGGAATTAGGGTAATTATAAATTTAATGTATAAGGCATTTCCCATAAAAATTTAATACAAAATTGTGGTCTAAATAACCAAAATAGTCACTTAGCAATGACAAACAAGTTCTGGAATTTCACTTTCGATTTGTCCTTCCTACAAATTCTTATCCACTACTTGCATTCTTCTGAACTTCGAACATTGCTTCGAAGAGTATTAATATTGGACGATTGAATTAAAATTTTATTGATAAAAAAATGAAAATTTCTAGGGCGAAAAAACTGGTATTTCAAGTTTGCCAAAACAGCTTTTGTATAAATTTACTCTATGCTTAAATAGCAAGTATAACAAAACGAAATAGTTAAACGTCACAGAGCCGCGGTGGTTCAGGGGATAGAGCGCTTGCCTCCCAATGAGGTGATCCGGGTTCGATCCCAGCGATAGCTGATCGATTCGAATTCCGCTCCCGGCTCGTACCGACCACCGTGCTGGCGTAAAGTATCCTACGTGGTAGGCGGATCATGGATTAGAGTCCCTTTGCCGCCAGGCTTACCGGGTAAGATTTTCGTGATTTTCCTCTCCGTGTAACGCGAATGTGGGTTAGTTGCATCAACAGTCGTCCACAAAGATACTAGATCCAGGAATTCCTTTGTCTTCCGGATTGGGTTCAAAATGACAAGGCTACGGAGTTGATCATTAGTAGCCGTAAACACTAAATTGGGTCGGCTGTTCAATAGCGGTTATCAAATAAAATAAAAAGTTAAACGTCACAGATGACGCTGTCAAATGATCCAATCAGCGCGCTTAAGTAGTTGTAACGAATTGTTACATGTGTGCGAGAGCGTACGTAATGATACGCAAAACAACGAAATCCTCCAATTATTCCAAATTAAAGGATTAAAATAAATGCCGTGTTCCATTATTTTAAAATTATTACTATTATATTTATTTTCTGCCGACCAGGTGGCCGAGTGGTTAGTGTGCCTGACTGCGGTTCGAATCCCTTTCAGGGCATGGATGTTTCTTTCTCTCTGTGTTATATGTCCTTTCTCCTTTGTGTGAATGTGACCCGCCTTATAAACGGGTTTGTGGTTGTGTGACGTGGGCGAAGCTGCTCTACCGCAGTGGCTTCGCCACAGGTGCCCACTGGGTAACGAGAAGAGAGTAGCAGTTCTTACACTAAAAAGCCAATGGGACAATACATCCCAAGTGCTCGCCATTAAAACAAAAAAATAAGTAAAAAAAAATTTTTTTTTCTTGCTACGCACAATTTTATTGTAAGTATCTACACTTATCAACCAATTTACAGCTAAGTTATATTTATTTGTAGCATCTAGCTTTGAGTAAAAATGTGCCTTGTTAACATATGTTATTAAAACAATGATTTCAATATGATGAACTATTTTATAAAAAAAATTGTCAAATTTATATGTAGTCTTATAAGCGAAAAACATTTAACGAGTTTTCTTTAGAGAAAATATTAAAATCACTTTAAAATTGCATTTGAAGAATTATAATTAGAACCATTTATTTGAGGAATTGAATTGAAAATAATTCTTAAATTTTAAAAACAATTTTGTGGATAAAGGTGCTGTTAGTTAAGTTGCTAAAAAATTATTAAAGTTGCTAAAGTTATTAGAGTAGATTGTAATATAATTTTAAAATTTTCTCTAACCCTGAAATAATTTTGATTTCTTCACAGTTTTTAGAATAAATTCTAATTCGCTTTACTATTTTTAAAGGAGAGGAAAAAATGTACCTTTTTAAATTGAATTTATATTGAAATAAGAGACTTTTAGTATTTTTGGAAAAGATTGTAGCTTGTCTACCACAACACAAAAATGCAATTCCATTTCAGTAGTATACAAAACATGTTAACTCGATTCTATGTTGGGGTACCTTTTCATAGAACAAGATTTACATGGTCGATATTCCTGGTTACCACCATCCCCACATTGGTGACCCGGACGTGATGTGAACAGTCCTACCTTGAAACTCAAACTACGATTTGAACAAGCCTTCTTCGATGGATGATCCACACATTGACTAGTTGATTTTCTACTTGTAACGGCGACATTGACCTCCTCACACTCTTACTTCTAAGTCTTGACCACACACATTGTGCAACGTACACACTCAGATGCTAATGGCAACACAAGAGCAACCTCGGCCGTGATCTTAATACAGTTCTCCCGGCTTCTCTCAAAACAGCATCGAATCAACTAGTGGTATCCGCTATAATTCTGGTTGGAGAGTACTGTAGTGTGTCTACCACTATAAAAATACAATTGTAATTCCCTAGTATATAAGACATGTTTTAACACTATTCTATGTTGGAGTACCTTTACATAGATGAAGGTTGACATTGTCGGCATTCCCGGCAAAATACTCTCCCTACAATATCTTAAGCAAAAATTATTTTTACATTATCATCATCAAAATTATCTCAGTTTTTAAGTTAATTAAGGTAATGTAGCTTGTTTTTTTTTTTTTTTTAATTTTTGTTTTGCAGAAAATTAGAAAAAAAATATTTTTGATTTGTCTGGTTCGGGGTACCTACTAAGTAATATTTTCGTATGTCTTTATTTTTTGGCAAAATCCTGCTTTATTTTTATTATTGTTTTTTTTTTTTAGTTTAGCTCATTTTTTCCGAAAGTAACAAAGGCATAAAACCTAGTTTCGAAACCAAATAGCTTGAGAATTAGCTATTTACTCTAGATATTCATTTGGTTCATAAAATAATTAAAAATCTGAATTTCGAAATAAATTTAAATTGTTATTAACTTTAAAAAAATTTTAAAGAAAAAAGCATGTGTGTAATACATTCAAACCCCGCTACAGTGAACCTTCAAGGGACAGGAATTCCGGTTCACTATATCCGTACTGCAACCATTTTAACCACTCTTTCCGAACTGATTCCTTTTATGACACATTATTTAAATAAATAACCCATAAAAATGAACACCAAAATGATTAAAAAAACAATATGGAATCACAAAAAAAATGTGTTCACTTTTATTTTTTATGACTCTTCGTCTTGCGTGCAAGAAAATTTCGGGATGACCTTTATTTAGGGAATGGAAACTGAGATAGAAGAAGGCAAGCAAGAAAAAAATGCTTTATGGTTATATTCCACTCTATAGATGGTTTTAAAAATCAGTATGTGTATTTTATGTAGAAATTTCAAAATGACCAAAAAATGAAGGGAAAAAGAAACAGTCAGAGACAGAAAAAAGTTCATAATATCTAATTTCATTCCTTCTTTTTACTCTCTATATCCACAAAAAATAATATTATATGTGTATAACAAGGTACGGGAGCAAACATTTCGTTCACTATATCCGGGAGTTCACTATAAACCATGCTCACTATAGCGGGGTTCAAAAAATCAGTGGAAGACAGAAAAAAGTTTATTATATCCAATTTCCTCTCTTTATTTGGTTCACTATATCCACAAATAATATTATATGAGTATAGCAAAGCACGGGAGCGAACATTTCGTTCACTCTATCCGGTGTTCACTATAGCGGGGTTTGACTGCAGTTACAAACAGATTTATTCCCATTTTGTAACCGTGTGGATGCCAGCATTCCTAAAATAAAACATTTTAAAAAACACATTATTTTTTTTTGAAAACTTTTATTTCTTTATATGATTTTCAGTGTATTTTTATAAATTTCAAGTGATCATTTCTTAATCCTGCACTTAATTTTCAACCACTTTGTACAAGAATTTGCATCAATCAATTAATCAATCTTTTTCCATCATTTGTAAGGAAACTGTGAGCATTAAAAGATGTTTATTTAGTTTAAATAGAGCGCATCTGGGAATGAAATCTCTCGATTCTTTGAGAGGTCGTTAAGATTAAGATGTTTATTATTTGGGTCACAGGATAAAGTATTTTTAGCCGAGTAGGTGTAAACAGTTTCCGGAAAAACATGACGATCATTCCGGAAATCATCCACAACATATATTTTTTTTTTTATTTATTCGAAAGTTTTTCGTATTTTTCAATGAAAAAAAAAATAAGATTGAAAAGTAGTGTTTTCAATTTTGTTGGTATATAATTTAAATCAAAAAAAAAATTAATCGTAAGATTACGAACACTCAACTACTTTACCGAAACATTCTATTAACTTTATTTTAATGTCGATTTAGCTAGAATATGATTGATTCATTTTGGTATATTTTGTTTTATTTTTATTCATCAGAAATTTTTTTTTATATATATTATTAATAGTTCGCGTTGTAAACTTTTCCAAATTTGAATTTTAATGACACGTGAAAAAATTGCAAATTATTCTTTGTTGTTAATGAGTATTTTACCCGTCTATGTCAAGATCACCCGTCCAAGTTTAACCCCGTTAAATCTAATCAAATTTGACACTATAGCATAAAATGTCGGAACTTAAAAGGCTAAAATATAACAAGTAGATGGTATTAATTTGATGTAAACAACTAATATGCATATGTTGCATCAAAAGCTTCATCAGATCTTGCTGGGAACAAGTAGATGGAATGCATGTTCCAAGCTTAACAGCAGTATGTTTTTTGGAACTTCCAGCGTTCATAATAACATCCTTTGCTATCTGGAAAAAAACATCTTTAATTATCAAGTTATTAGCCGCTATCAATTAGAAAGGGAAAAAAAAACACCCATTGAAAAAATGAAGATCGTTAAAGCACTGATCGGTACGAACGAGTAAACAAAAATCTACCAATGGATAACGACCTTGAGAAAGTCATGTTGTAGTAGTTTTTTATCTGCTACATTTTAGATTTTTAAATTCATGATTTTTCATGACTTTCCATTGAATTTTTCATAACTTACAAAAACGCAACAAGAAATTCAAAAGCGCATTATAATAACATAAATTGAAATGATAGGTATAACCAGAACTGTTATACTTTGCATCTTCATATTTAAAGATTTTAAATTTAAAAAAAAAAACAGAGTAAAGAAAGAGTTGAAGCAATAAAATAGCTGAAAAAAATACAAAAGCAAATAATTTTTTTTTGCAGAATTATATTCTTAAGATACTTTTCTTGTTCATCCGAAAGGAAAGAAATACTCCTGATTTTTCTGTTCTCATTTCACAGGGCTCCCACTCTTTTATTAAAGCAAATATTAAGCACTTTTATCAAAAAAAATTAAGAACTTTTTTTCTAGAAATTAAGGACCTTAAAAATGGCATAATGATTATTTATCGTCAAATAAAACATCATAGATTAATTAATAGATTAAAAAAATGGAATAGCTTTTCTTCAACTCAGTCATCCTTTAAAAAATTTAAAAAAAAAACTAAAGAAAGAAATGTTTAATACAAATAATCTGTATTTAATTAAAATTAAAAAATTTAGTCACTTTAGCTAACAACCAAATTAAAAAAAAAAAAAAAGAACTCAAACTCAGTTTTAATTTCTCCAAAAATAAAAGCAAATTAATTAAATGTAGGCTTTGTTCTAATTTTTTTAAACTAAATGCGACTGAAGATTTATTGGTTTAAAAACTAATTAAATTATTATATTTAAAAAACTAAACTCAGTGGCGCGACAGCCCATAGAGGGTCAAGGCCTACTGTGCCCATCTCAGTTTTCTTAACCTTGGGCTCTGGGGTGCAACGTGAATTACATAAATTTTTAAAAAAATTTACCTTTTATGACAAAATATAAATTACCTAAATACAAAATACATAAAATATTAAATTGTATCACTTTTAAAAAAATCAATAAAGAATCTTTTTTTTTTAAATTCATGATTTCGTTTCAGTAATATATTAAGTTCAGAACGAGAATTTAAGATAACAGCGATTGCGCAACGACCGCCAAGGTCTGCTGAAAATACTTGACAACGTTAAATCCAAACAGAAACAAAAAGGGACGAAATAATGTGCAACGATCGCTAAGTATCGTAAGTCTCACTGAAAAAAATTTACTTGAAACGTTATATCAAGTTGGAAAAAAACGAACAGCGAACGCAAGACTATGTCCCGCTGAAAATAATCTTCAAGAAACGTAAAATCCCAAGGTCAAAAATGGCGTATAAAGAAACTATGCATCATGTTCTATATTTCAACGCTGATTCTCGCTCTTCGTTATTTAACATCACGAAACGAACATCATCTTCGTAGCAAAAAAATGTAATCAACATCTTTGCAGCTAGACGAAATCAAAATAGTCTTCGTCAGCACAGCGTTAGCATAGGCAAGAATCCTCGCACGTTAAACCGCGAGCGTCGTCTTAAATCAGATTCCTGATGCATTGCCTAACAATAAAAAAAAATTAGATCGGCCTGCTGATAAAACGACAAAAATGACTTTCCTGATTAAAATTATACTGCACCGAATATTCGTAATATCCCTAATATTAAAAAAATGGAGTCATTTATAAAATTCAATTTCAGAAGAAAATCTGATACAATGAAAAAAATCCACTTTGCCTTGCGACGGTCATTTAATGCTGATCCCTTCCTTATATTTTTCATCAAGTGTTCATAAATTATTAAAAACACACTTTCCTGGCATTTCTAACAATTTCGCATTTGAATGAAGTATCAAAGCTACCATGTGTGCTATCAGAAGAATTGAATTTCTCGAACCCTATGGATGTAGAAGGTCAATGCAGGTCATCAGATCATAAAGTACTTAAGTACTGTCTGAAAATAAGTCAAGACCAGTATCACTAGGGTGACCAGACGTCCCCGATTTCCGGGGATTGTCCCCGGCGAGGACCTCGTGTCCCCGGTCGGTTTGCGTCCCCGGTTTTGTCCCCGGTTATAAAATTGAAAAATTTTGTGTAAAATATTTGATAAAAATATGTTATATGTAATTTTTATTTTCTCAAAAATTTTCATACAAATTAATGTAAGCATTGAAAATTAAATGTAAACTAGTTTTTAAGAACACACTATAACTTATACTACAGAAATTTTGGAACACATAACTTTAATATCTAGTTATGTTTACATTTTTACTAGGCTGTACGCCAGACATGTTTATATAAGAAAAGAAGTTTAAAACAAGACGTAACATGAATATTAGTTGCTGCTTTTAAAACAATTAATATCTTGGGTTACATAAACTGCCAATATTAGCTAATTTCCACTAAAAACAACAACAATTACTACATTTCCGTTTTATTTTAGAAAAATAACTAAAACATTTTATAATCAGGTAAACATTTTATAAATATCTAACCAATAAAGTATAAAACCATTTTTTATGAAATTGTTATTATTATCACTTACGACTAATTAATTTTTATAAATTCTAATTATTCTACATTTTGAAAACCTCATAATTTGTTATCGTAATAGATATTTAGAAAAATATTTTTATTTCTTTAAAATAGATGTCAATATGGCAACATAAACAAAAAAAAGAAAATGTCATTATTTGGATGATTGGAAAAACGAGTTTCCATTTATTGAACCGAATCCTAATAATTCTTCCAAAGTAAAATGTACAATGTGTAGAGCAACGTTTTCAGTTGGAAGTGGAGGACGAACAGCTATAGCAGATCACATTCTTACAATTAAACACAAAGAAGCTTTGGCAGCAAAAACAAAAACGAAATCCGTCAAACAGTTTTTTCGTAAGCTGGAACCATCCAAAGAAGAGTTTGACTTAGCAACATATGAAGGAACGCTTGCATTTCACACCATTCGTCACAACCAATCGTTTCGCAGCATGGACTGTACTTCAAATTTACAGAAGAAATTTGTAGACAAGAAATTTTCTTGTGCCCGAACAAAATGCGAAGCTATCGCTGTCAATGTTTTTTCTCCGTGGGCATTTCTTGAATTGAAGAAAGATTTACAGTCTGTTCAATTTGTAACAATATCTTACGATACTTCCAATCACAATCATGTAAAATTACTTCCTATTTTAGTGCGGTATTTTCAGTGGGACTGTGCTAAAGATCCAATTAATAATAAACTTGTATCACTAAACGAAATTAAAGGAGAAACTGTAAAGATTTTATCTTCAGAAATATTAAACGCACTATTCGAGTTCCAATTGAAGGATAAAATGGCTGGTTTGTCTGCGGATAATACTAACACTAATTTTGGAGGATTGTTAAGAAGAGGAACAGAAAATGTTCATACTAAACTTCAAACTGAGTTAGGAAGAGATATTTTTGGTTTTGGGTGTAATGCGCATATTATACATAATGGCGCTAAAACTGCTTTTGATTGTTTGCCTGTAGATATTGAAGTTATGGTATCTAAACTTTTTAGTTATTTTAAAATTTACACAGTCCGAATTGAAAGACTGAAAGAATTTTGTGAGTATGCTGACCAAGAATATCATAAAATTTTAGGACACATTCATGTTAGGTGGTTGACATTACTTCCTGCTGCAGAAAGAATTCTTAAAATTTATTTATCTCTTAAAGAATTTATGTTGTCTGAAAAAAAGTGCCCAAAAATCTTGAAGAATTATTTTGAGAGTGAAACAACCGAGTTATGGTTGTTTTTTGCGCATTCGCATGCTGCAATTTTTAATCAAAGCATCTTGAAAATTGAAAGCGATGACAAATGTGTTATTGAATCTGGAGCGGTTGTCAAGGATTTGATATTTAAATTGAAAGCACGAAAGAATGCCAAATTTGTTCCACTTGTTGTAAAACCTGAATTGACTAAATTGATTGCTGAGAATATCATTACTGAAGATTCTTATTTAGAAACGTCGAAAGAATTCTATGAAGCTGCGATTTCATATTTAGAAGCTTGGAACGATAACAACGATGATATGTCTGATTTGAAGTGCCTTCTTTTAGATTGTAAGCCTTCACGGTCTGAATTCGACGAGGCAGTTCTGTCTCTCTCTTCAAAATGTGCAATTTTGAATGTTAATTCCGACGATTTATTTGACGAGTTTACTTATCTTGAAGGTTATTTGGATTCAAAAGACGATAAATGGTACCAATCCGTACACATAACAGACAAATGGCGCGAAATAAACAATTATTTTCAAAAAAACAATATACCATTTACAAATATCAAAAGAATTGTTGAGCTTGCAATGTGCTGGCCAAGCAGCAATGCGCCTGTAGAACGGGTATTTTCGCGCATAAATAACTATTGGACTAAAGAAAAATCGCGAATGGATGTGAATACAGTGAAAGCGGTTTTATCTGTACTGATTAATTTTGATTTTTCATGTGACATATTTTCTCAATTACTCGAAAAAAATCCTGAAATTTTAAAGAAGATTCATTCTTCAGAAAAATACGGTGTTTAGAAATAGTATAATTTTAAAAGCAATACAATTGTTTTGTTAACAGATTTTAAAATTGTGTAAAAATGTTATGATCACGATTTTAACGATATAATTTATATACTAAATTATAAAAAAAATGTAAACGAAAAAAAAAAATTTTTTTTAAAGATAAATGATCAAATTTTTTTTTTTTAATTTTTTCTGTCGATAAAATTGGGGGGGGGGAGGGTAGAGATGAGAGTCCCCGGAATTGCCCGAAAAAATCTGGTCACCCTAAGTATCACGTTCCCCTTTCCACACACAATTTTTTTTTTCCTCTCACATTGATGCAGAGAGAAAGAATATTTTAATGAAAAAAAAAATTTAAAAAAACAGTAAGGGCGTGTTTTCTTCCTCTTGCTTGTAACACTTACCCTCACACGCATTCAAAATGTTCTACCCTCGATGCAGGGTCTCATTCTAGGCGAAAGACGTACTTTTTAATTGTGAATATTTTCTGAAGATAAAAAAAAATTGTTCTAACCAACTAGTGATACTAGAAATTAAAGAATTTTAAGAATTTTGAATCAAATTAATTAAGTACTTTTAAGGGCCCTTAGTTTTCAAAATGAAAACTAAGCAATTTTTAAAGACCGTGGGAACCCTGTTTCAGAATTTTAAAAATTCGCCAATGACTGGCTTGCTTCAGGTAGAATTTTAAATTGATAAAATAAAAAAAAAATGAATAATAACAAAAATTCTGAGATCACAGAAATTTAAAAGATAATTCGCTCTAGAAATGATATGTTCTTTCAAAAAATGAAAGAAAAAAACAACTTTTAAACATGATAAAAACATTTTAGATTTTATTAAAATATGACTAAGAGTGGGTATTTTATCACAAATTCATATAGTCAGAACACCATGAAATGAGGGGTGGAGTATTTTTAGATTCTATTTTAAAAATTAGATTTTTTCAGCGACCTAAATCCATGACTTTCCATGATTTTTCTAAAAAAATAGTTAAAATCATGACATTTCATGACAAATATTGTTCAATACCGAAACTCATGATTTTTCATGACTTTCCAGGTGCGCAGATATCCTGGAAGGTACAAATAAGGCATAAGTTTCACATTCGAAAAAAATATTTTTTAAAAAATGAGGAAACGTTAGATTTTTTTAAAATGCCATATTTTTAGGATGATATTATTAATTACTAAAGTTTCAAGTCGTCCATTTAAATAAACACTTTTTGATGCACTTAATTTGTGCTGATTTCATCGTAATTTAAATGTTTTTTTTTTTTTTTTTAAATCTTTTTTTGCAATTTTTCCTTTCTACATTTTGGCAGTATTACTTTACATTCCCACAGAGCTGGGATGGCTCAAGGCCTTCCAATGAGGTGAACCGGGTACAAATCCTCAGCGATGACTGGTCGAAAGGAATCCGCACCCGGCTTGCACCGACCCCAGTGCTGACGTGGAATATCCTCAATGGTAGACGGATCATGGGTTAGAGTCCTTTAGCCGTCAGGCTAACCGTGGGAGGTTCTCGTGGTCTGCAAATGCGGGTTAGTCCTCCACGAAGGCAAATTTTTCCCTTTACTTGATCCAGAATTTCCATTGTCCTCTGGATTGGGTTCAAAATGACAAGGCTACGGGAGTTGAACATTAGGAGTCGTAAACCCAAAAAATGGGGTCGGCTGTTCAACGACGGTTATAAAATAAAAATAAAATATATGTATATTCCCACAGTTTTTAAAATTTGATGTTTTTATTACGATATGCGGATTTTAAATCGCGTATTATTGACGCGCTTTATTCGTGCTGATTTCATCGTAAATTTAAGTATTATTCTTTGTTTACTTTTTTAATTCTATGTTTTATTTCTATGTTTTATTTCTATGTTTTATTTCTATGTTTTTCCACGTGATATTGACGTTATTTTAACTACGTTATTTTATTACGTCACGCGATTTTTAAATCGCGCATTTAAATAATCACTTTTTGATATAATTTAATTTCGTTCAATTGCATTGTAAATCTGAGTTATTTTTCCATCGTTTTCTCGGTGACGTAAGTGATTTGGAGGAATAACCGAATGTTCGAAAATAAAAATCGGCTGAATTCCATATTTTCGGGGGCCAGATAGCAATATTTTTGTAACAGCAAAGCAACATTTAAACCGAAATTTCAATGCTAATAATAATATTTTTTTGGAAAACGTATTCATAAAACAACGTTTAAGATATAGCATATCAGAAAAGCTTTTGAAAACGCCGCGCTCTCATAGAAATGGCCCATAAAAACTAAACATTATATACAAAACCGAAACAAAGAAAAGAAAATTCTTAATACTGGAAAAAAAAATTTAAAGCTGAGCATCTCAGTTTTCCAATCACTGTATATTTTTTTTAAAAAAAAAGGAAGAAAAAGTCTAACAAAAATTGACGCTTTATAATAAATAAGTTAATAAAAGCATTGTCGTATTTTTCGAAAAAAATTGCTCTGAAGTTTAATATAAGCGTTGTTTAAAAAATGTTGTGTCATGATTAAACGCTAATAAAAAAAAGTTAATTAAAAAGATTTAAGAAAAAAAACGGGATTTTTTTTTTATTTTTATAGTTCTTAGAACAAAACTTTCACATCGAACATCTCCCTTTTCTATGTTGTTTAATAAATAGTGCTGTAAATGAAAAAAGGGGCAATAAACGAATAGGCTATTGTTCAAATTTTGTATTTTGCCACGCAAAATTACGTACTTTTAAAAAGATGTAAAAAAAAACTATAGAGCTTACATTTATAAAATTTTCGACAGTTATTAAATATTTACAGAAATTTATTTTCTTGCATGGAATTATCTTTAGATATACGAATTTTTTTATAATTGTGAGCTAACATTTTTCAATTCACTTAAAAAGTTCTCGAGATAGAGTAAAATACGCAAAAAGATTCGCAAAGTGCCTCAGTTGGGAATTCGGAGAGCTGACCTGACCTGCCGTCATGACAGAGGACCACAATCCGTCCACCAGCAAATAGACAAAAAGTAAAATGAACAGTATGGGGTCCAAGATGTGGAGTGTTCCCTTTGCCAAACGATTGGGACACCATTACGTTTTTGTGTCTGATTTCATGACCTCTAAAATAAAATCGTCTGCACTAAGTAATTGGCATATCTGAGGTCACCTCTCTGAACCAATTAAGATTGAGTCCTAGAACGTCAAGATATCTCATAATTCATTCAAAAGTTGCATCCATGCCCTGAGCGGGATTCGAACTCGAAACCATTGGCTTCGCGGTCAGACACGCCAACCACTCGGTCACCTCTCCAGCAAAATTAAATATATATTATTTTAAAAAAATGCAAAACATATTTTTTTGTAATATTTAAAAAAATATATAAATATGAATGTTTCATACAGATGGTTATCATTAAGCAATTGTATTTCTCAACATTTAGTTTCTTCCATTTTTTCCCCTTTTAAGTGTTTTGAACGAAACAGGTTTATTCCAGACGAAATCGCAACTCTGATTGCAAATAAGAACATTATTAAGACTAATCATTTTCAGAAGGAAAGCCGCTATATCGGCATGACGATTTATGCGTTAAATCGATTTTCCGTGATAGATCGATTTATCACCCAGTCCTAATCAGTATCTTAAAATATTAATTGTTGTTGTGGTTGTAATTCATTTACGTCGCACTAGAGCTGCACAATGGGCTATGGGCGACGGTCTGGGAAACATCACTGAGGATGATCCGAAAACATGCCATCACAATTTTGATCCTCTGCAGAGGGGATGGCACCCCCCGCTTCGGTAGCCCGACGACCTGCACGCGAATGCGAGCACTTTACGACGACCTGCACGCGAAGTCGAGCACAGTTTAACGATACCGCTCATTCTCGGTCTTTACGCAGACTGATCCAAGTGGTCACCCACCAGCACACTGACCACCACAAGTGATGCTTGTCTTCGGTGATCTGCTGGGAACCGTGTCTTAACGATCAGTCCACTGCGGGACTCTAAAATATTAATTGAAATATATCGCTCTGTTTTCTTTTATTTATCACTGTCAAATGATTAGTCGCTTGCTCATAAATACATTAATTTCCCCATAATTTCTAACATTAGCTTTAACATGGAAATATAATTTCATATTAGTTACAAGTAACAATCTTTTATCTGACAATAAATAACTATGCACAGAATTATAGAATAGATAGCGACATCAACAAATAACAAGCCATTAGCACATTATAAAATTTAAAAAAAACATGCCTCCATATAGCATGAATAGCTATAAATAACTAAGTACAAATTCAGGCATAGCTTATATTTATTTAAATGCACAAAACGTTTGAAATTACTATCAAACGATATTAAATAAAAGAAGAAAATGATTGATTCTACAATCTTTAACCTTCTAACCACAATATCATTACATAAAAATCAAAATAATTTTTTGCGGAAATGCAATTAATGAATATTAGCAATGTAGAAAATTCTTGAAATTTTATATTCTTGTAGGAAATATACAATTTAAATTTATTTTTTTTAAAATATTTATTTTAAACGAATTAAGTTTTAAAGTTTGTAAGCTTTCAGACGATATGTAAGAGAACAAATGATGAAAACGAAAGCCTCAACTAAAATGTTTACCTTTATATGCATTTATTGAAATATTTTATCTCTCAGAGATTTTATCTTTTCAATTAATGCATGGACTCACATTTCTTTTAAAGGTATTTGAAACACTTTTTTTTGAAGTTATACTTCTTATGCGACTTCCAACAAGGTTGCGTTAAACGTTTAACGCTACATTTTTATTCGCCGGGAAATCACGTGGTAGGATCCAGTTTCCCTTCATTCATTTCCATAATGTTTTGGTTCTCACTAGCATAAAAATAATGAAAGTATTGTTTTTCTATAAATATTTTTTTAGTTAGTTTTGATACACATATCATTTAATAGGAAGGTATTATTTATTTTCAAATTTAGTGGATAACAATTGTAAAAAATGAGTGAAAACAATCCCACGGACAATGCGACGGATTTAAGGTAATGTCAAGGTACGTCTCTTGTGAATATCAATTGATTGTTAGGTTTTCTCTTTTGAAATAACATTATGACGCATTCACATACATTATTAATACAAATACATTTTCCAGGGCGAGACGATGAGGCAACCACAAGCACTTCCACTGGTTCAAGAGGGGAAAATGCACAATATTACAGTGATTACAGAGCACGGAAGCGAGCGGAGCAGGAAAAGGAGTCGTTGAATAGAACTAGTGATCCTTCTACGACTGCTGATTCTTCTACAATTAACGTCGCAGGTTGCGAAGTTTAACATCTTCCGCGCGGAGGGACTCCACGCACTATTTTTTTTTAAAGAACTTTTGTCTCATATGGATCATGAAAAGCAAAGTACATAATTAAAAATTTACAAACGTTTAATGAAGTTGACATTGTAACGTAAAAGAAAAAAAAAACTTTTTTAATTGAAAATAATTTAAATGAATACAGAAAATAGTAAAAAATTTATAGTTACCAGCACAGTTTCAGTCAAGAATTCCATGAAGAAATGGCGATACGTCTTCGATTATTCTCTAAGTGTAACAAATGCTAACTTGGAAACTGAGATATTATTTTATTCGAATCATCACAGAAAAGGCTACAATGCCAATATTCGATGTCACGTGCGCTGGATCGACGAAATTAAAAATTTGAAGCAAATTTTGTTGACTACATTTACTTGAAATTTCATCCAGGCGATTTAGTTGGCTACTTTTGAAAGAAAATAATCAGATATAGGCAGAAAGCATTTTTTTTTTTAATTTTTTTATTCTCATTTCAATTTTGAGTACTTAGTGTGATATAGACAACTAAGAAAGTAAAATATTTTTTTTTTTACTTAGCAATAATATGGGCAAATTTTTGTGATTAACTTTCTTAGTTTTTTTAAATTGCCTTTACTATTTATTAATCTTGGAGCCCGTTGGCTGTGCGCAGTCGTGCCACAGGTCCCTGGTTCGATCCTCGGGCCGGGCAAAGTTGACTCAGCCTTTCATCCTTCAGTGGGTCGACCAAGCATGCTTGGGAACTAAACACTGGGGGTTCCGCGTTCGACTGACCACCTGACCGGAACATCTGCTCCTGCACCCCATAGCCCAAAGTCAAGAAAACTGAGAGGGGCACAGTATGCCTTGGCCCTCTTTGGACTGTCGCGCCGCTGAGTTTAGTTTTATTTATTACTGCTCAACGGCAAATAGTTTTTAAAAAAATATTATTAGATAATGCTATTATTAAAGCAAGTTAAAAAGAGGGGAAAATATCTCATTGTTTTATAATTAGCATCTTTGATTTATTTCTTCGTATAGCATGAAGCTTATTTTCACAGGAATTTAACTTGGATTTTTAAAAGAAATGTTAAAAATAAATATTAAATTTATCATATTTGACCTCATTTATGGAAAGATTTTGCATAATGTTATTTGCACTTCTTACTAGATAGGCAAAAATTTACATACAAATCGGTAAAGGGCAGAAAAAAAAAACGTTACTGTTAATGTAAGACAAAACGTTTTGCAAAATCTCTCTAATTCACTGTGTTGGGTAGACAACTGTCTAAAATGAATAAAATAGTTAAGGATAGGTTAATGCTAGGTCTTATCTTTGATTTATTTCTTCGTATAGCATGAAGCTTATTTTCAGGCAGCAGGAATTTAACTTGGATTTTTAAAAGAAATGTTAAAAATAAATATTAAATTTATCATAGTTGACCTCATTTATGGGAAGATTTTGCATAATGTTATTTGCACTTCTTACTGAATAGGCAAAAATTTACATACATATCGGTAAAGGGCAGAAAAAAAACGTTACTGTTAATGTAAGACAAAACGTTTTGCAAAATCTCTCTAACTCACTGTGTAGGGTAGACAACTGTCTAAAACGAATAAAATAGTTAAGGATAGGTTAATGCTAGGTCGTTCCGATCTAGTTTAATATAGATTAAAGGAAAGTTTTCTGAAATTTAGTACTAAGTTAGAGGTTTGCGAAATAACATTAAAGCCAGGGAAAAAAAAAAAAAAAAACACTGTAACGTGTCAAGAAAGATGGCTGTTTGATGTAACAGAAAAAAATTGTGATTATCAGGTTGTCACTTGTCTCACTTCATAGATCGTATTCTAAGAAGTGTTTGCTCTTAATAACCAGAAATTTTCATTTTTAATTTAACTGACTTAAGATGAAAACTTACATTTGTAGAAAAGAGAAGTTTTCTTGAGTATTTCTCTCCCTCGTTTGCCTGTTCTTTCGTATGCCTGTTAAGGCAGAGGGGTGCGATTGTTTTCCAGATGTATTGATTTGTTATGGGAACATGGAGGACTTTTGACAGATTTAACGAGCATCAGCAGGGGTCTGTCCAGACATTTTGTGAAAGGTCCGTTTTTGTAAAATTGCGAAAAAATGACTCGTAATTTGTGAATATAAAATAAACGTTAAGTCACATTCTTTCAACCAGGGTCCGCTTTTGCGAATTGTTGCGAATAGGGTCCGTTATTGCAAATAAAACTTTTTCAATCAGTTTTTAAATTGTAAAGACATACAAGATTATGCTCAACACTGTAAAATTATAATTAAAAAAATTAAATTTTAAAAAATAAACAGCAATTGCAGCTACTAAATTAGCGATGCAACATATAAATATTTGGTATTTGGCCTATACTGCTGAACGCGGAATATTCATTTCGGACGAATAAAGGAAGAAGCGTCTGCCGAAGACAAAATTTAATTCGTTTACATCTGTCTTTCTTCCCCCCCTTCCTAAGAAGGGTTTATTCGATTAGCAAAACAATAATGAAGATAAACAAATTTGTGAAGGGTCCGATTAAAAGATAATTTATTTTGTGAAGGGTCCGTTTTTTAGTTAAAATATTTATGTGAAGGGTCCGTTAACGGACCCAAATTTCTTCTAAACAGACCCCTGATCAGTTACCATTTACTACACGGGGAGTCTTCAGTCGGCGGGGTTCGAACCCACGAACTCTTGGACATGGGCTCTATCGACCAGGCTATCCCGGCCTAAGCGCAGTATTTAATAGTAAGAGAAGTATCTTTATTAAAGTTAACTTTTTATAGTTTGGATCTAAGCCACCTAATTTTTTTATGAATACTCCTACAGCAGCAAATAGGCGTAACATTACTATTTATGTAAATTGAAACGATTTTTTACGACTAATTTTGCCGATCATATAAACAAGAAAACAATACGGCCATTTTTAGTTTAAAAACAAAAATCACATAATAAATATACTGGGCGTTATTAACACTTCACGTAATGAGTAATAATAAGCAGGTACAGAGGCACCGGTTTCTGATTAGCTTATAGTAGCTGACAAGAGAGGCAAGGAGGTATGAACAATTCTAACTCAAGACAATAAAATTATCTTTTTTTTTGTTTATGCATCAAAAATCGATAGTAAAAAAATTGGAGTAAAAATTACCAGTGGAAAAATTTCGAACTTGAAATAAAAGTTAAATTTGGGTTAAGAAAAAAAAGTAAAAATAATTTCTTTATGGAGTTTTTGAGGTCAAGACTTGTGACCACAACAGAAAAATATAAAGTATATTCTCGAAGATTATTTTACGTATAAGCGTTATAAAAAGAATTGAAAGGTTCACTTTGAAAATTATAGCTTTTATTGATATTAAGTCGTTAAGTGAGGTATAATAAAAGTTGAAATATAAAACAAGAAGGAGTCATTGCGACTTTCTTACGTTAGCGTGTAACAATTATTATGTCAATGGATCAAACGGATACTTATTCAAAAAGAAAACCTTAGTAACAACTTTAACATAAAAATTAAAGTTAGCATTTGAATGAACACAAAAAGCGCCAAATTACATTTAATGATAAAGATGATATAGTGCGGCAACTTAAAAGGAATAGTAGACCAAGTATTTGAAAGTTATTTCAAAAATAAAACTTGCTAAATTACTTTGGCAATTCGCCAGATGTTGCTTCAAAACTTTAAAATGAAAGAAAAACAAAATTAGAATTTATTTCAAAAGAATTCTACTATTTTATTGTTTCGAAAATAATGTTTGTCACAGAATATTTTATGCTTCTTAAATTTTATGAAAGCTTATAGCATATGCGCTTGCAAAAAGAGACATTTTATGCACTTGTAAATTATAAACTTTACTGACCATTTTCTCTCTGATAAGAACCAGCTTTTAAAAGAATACGAAGGCTGCGCATTAAAACCCTTACTTGGTATCAATTGGTCAAACTTGATATCAATTTTAGTTAGTAATAATGTTAATTTTCAATAATTTAAAACTAATATCAAATGATAATGTATGGAAGCCGACTCCAAGAAGATTTTCTGTTTTAACCATCTTAAAGTATACACTCTAATTCATGTTTTTAATTATTTATTTGCAGAACAAATTAACAATTAACAATTGTTTTTTCTTTACATTAAGTACTTTAAAAATAATTAGCAGTCGTTTTTTCGGTTAGTATATTCGCAGATAAAGAATTTTATATTATTATTATACTCCCGAGATAGAACTTTAAAAAAAAAAAAAAAATCAGTCACAAGATGTTCAATTGTTTAAGATTCCATAGCTTACAGATATTGGAAACCGCTGCGTCCACGCTAGGTCCTAAAAAATAATCTTTGACAGTCTTAATAAATTTGAATTTTCATGTCGTACTGCCACGTTTGAAAATTTATAGAATTTCTTGGTATCGAGTGTTTTCCCAGAAAAATGATACATTCACAGCATCAACCGATATGATTCCTATTTTAAATTCATTTTCTTTACAGTGCTCTCTCGTATGCCTATTTAGGCAGAGGGAAGCGATTGTTCTTGTTTTCCAGTGGCGCCATCTATGGCCAAAAATTCGACCTCTTCCACATACATATGTCACACCCGTTTATAGGGCGGACCCATTCATACATCCACAGATCGTAATTTTGACCTGAATCAGAGAACGATCGATCTCCAATCCAGTACCCCCAGAGGTATTGATTTTTTTTATGGAAACATGGAGGACTTTGTGACTCGACAGATTTAACGTGCATCAGTCACCATTTACTACATGGGAATCTTCGGCCAGCGGAGTTCGAACCCACATGCTCTCGGACATGGGCCAGGCTATCCCGTCCCTTAACAGTGCTAACAGAGTTAAATGAACATATTTTAAGACAAGCAAATCTATTTTCACATCAGTACAGCAATTTGTACATTCTTAAAAAGGAAACCTTTTTTTCACTGCGTCATTTGTTTTAATTTTCTCCCTTTCAAATCTCAGCCACTATTTAATATCGTGTGTTTATCCAAAAAGATTTGACTTTTTGACTGTGTCAAAAAGTATCTTCTAACACATACAATAAACTTACTAACGCACAACGTATCAGATTAAATTAATTCTAAGGGAATCGGATTTGGGGACAACTTGCATGAAATTTCGATAGCTTTTTAAAAATGATGGGAAAATATTAACTTTAAGAAAATAAATGTTTGCTATAACTTTTTAACTGTGAAAAAATGGCCATAATTACCATTGTGTAATTTGCTATACCTATTTAATCTTTAATTCCCTTTTTTTATATTAAATTTGATTTACATATTTTAGGATAATTGCTGTTTTATTTCATTTACGTCGCACTAGAGCTGTAGAATGGGCTATTGGCGACGGTCTGGGAAACATCCCTGAGAATGAACCCAAGGCATGACATCACAATTTTGATCCTCTGCAGGAGGGGATGGCACCCACGCTTCAGTAGCCCGACGACCTGCACGCGAAGTCGAGCACTTTACGGTAGAACAGTTTAATGAGGACTGATACCGCACATCCTTGGCCCCTACGCAGACTGATCCAAGCTGTCACCCACCCGCACACTGACCGCAGCCAGTAATGCTGATCTGCTGGAAACCGTGTCATAGCGATTAGTCCACTGCGGGATTAGGATAATAGAAGGATTTTGTTTTCTCTCCCCCAATGGGAAGAGCAGCTGCAGACGATCCTTGGGTGTGGCATGCTCTTATTTATATGAATCCAGCATCCGTGCAGGATCTGCTGGCTTCTAGATAGTTGTGAGAGGGTTTTTTGATTTAAATTATTAAAAATTTTTGAAAATTTTTTTACAACCTTCGTAGTAGGCCAGGTATTTTAAAGAGCATGTAATACATTAACATTGACTATCGCAGACTAATCTGGATCTGTTACTTATATAGGATCTGTTACTTATATATCTGTTTATTTTATTTTATATCCGTCGTTGACCACTAATGTTCAACTCCGTAGCCTTGTAATTTTGAACTAATCCAGAAGACAAGGAAACTCCTGGATCGGTATCCCAGAAGTATTGATTTGTTATGGCAACATGGAGGACTTTGTAACTCGACAGATTTAACGTGCATCAGTCACCATTTATTACACGAGGAGTCTTCGGCCAGTGGGAATTGAACCCACGAACTCTTTGACATGGGCCCAGTGCCATACCAACCAGGCTACTCCGGCCAAGAATCTGTTTACGAAATCAGAATCTGTTAATGAAAATCTGTCACTACAGTTTTAGCATCCTATAGTTTTTGGATGAACGGCTATATCTTTGGCAGTTGTAACGTAGGACAACCGTTGAGTTGTCCCCCATAATGTTCAGCATCCACAAAACAAAGTTTTCTTGTAAGTTTTATAAACGGAATCTTAATTGTAATTGGGTGGTAGAAAAATATGAATAAGCTCTCTAGTAGTAAATTGATTCTTCATTCTGTTTACTTTTTTCACGTTAAACTCCGGTTTAATAAGATCTTTAAGAGTTATCCACCATAACTGAACTTTTTTGGTTCATCATTTTTCCCACGGAGAATTATTTTTTGTCCAAAATTTGATAACATTCCACTATTTATCAGGAGTGGGGGGGGTTTCAAATTTGGCCCAGACGCCTTAGCATTAATTTCATAAAAATGTCACAAAAAATTTTCCTGATATCCGTATGGCTGTCGCCAAAACAGACTTACGATTGGTGGAACGTCACTTAGGAATAAAGTCATCCACCCTATATCTAAATGTATACTACTTCTATCCAATCTACGGCTGATTTTAATTAAGTAATTAGGCTGTAATGGAGCATTATTAAAAATAAGTAATCATAAATCTCATATTTTAAATGGGAAAAAAGATCAGCAGTATTTTAAGAAAAGATTTAAGAAAAAAAACGTACATTTTTGTAGACTGTATCTATTGTACAACGATCTAAACAACACCTTCAAAATTTTTGAGGTACACGTTTAAAAGAAAATCACTAAATGAAGGAATCACAACTTCTTGTATCACAACTACTTGTGCCAAAATGACTTTATTTGATGTTGAGAAAACATGCTTAGTTAAATAAGCTGACAGGTTTGTACAGTGGTCAGGGAGGATGTTTTTAAAGAAATCAAATATTCATAATTAGGAAACAATTTTAACTTTTATTATTTTTTTTACATTTTCAAGTTTTTTTAATTTTTTTTAAAATTTTTTAAAAATAATTTTTATATCATTTTAGCAGTATTTTAAGAAAAGATTTAAAGAAATATATTTTTGTAGACTGTATCTACTGTACTACGATCTAACACCTTCAAATCTTTGAGGTACACGTTGAAATGAAAATAACTAAATGAAGGAATCACAACTTCTTGTATCACAACTACTTGTGCCAACTTCGAATCAGAAAGGTCTCTGGTTTAAATACTTGATATGGCATAGATGCCATATAATCTGCAGATTTGTTTCCTTCTCTTCGTACTATGATGTGTCCGTGTTGGTCTTTTGAATGTGTTGCTCCTGAAGTGATTAACTAAAACATTTTTAATTTATTCATCATTTAAGCACCTGTTTCTTTTTCTATATTTACATTGTTTTTAAAACCAAACTTTTCTGTTTTTTACTAAGATTCTCCAATTCGAAATAGATTCATACAATATTTCAGAAACAGCAATTGCCTGTTTTTCAGAAGATATCACATGACCATTATCTATTCCTCAATCAGAAATTTTTTCCTCCTTTATCAGAAATTTTTTTTCCGGAAAAGTTTCTTGGAAATATTTCAAAAGCAAATTAGCTTTGCTTGAATACCCACCAGAAAGTTAATATGCAGGTTTAAATCTTTTAAGAAATGTAATATATATAAGCAAATTAAGTAAAAAATACAAATTATCATTGTGAAATATATTTAGAACAAACATAAATACAGGGTTGCCACAGAAAAAAATGAACAAAATAGTTGCTTTTGGTAGCCTAAAGTATGAAAATAGTTGCCTAAATAAGAACAAAATGTTTTCAATAATATCAGTAAAATTTTATTAAATGGCTTAGTTGTCATATAACATGATCCATTTAGTTGGTTCCAAATATAATAATTCTTCAACAAGCTTAATGTTCTAGCAATAAATTTTTATGTATAAAAATTAGCATATTTAAGGAAAATTAAATATTTTAAATACTAGAATTCCATCAAAAAATTCTTTATTAAAAAAACATACTTTTTCTAAATAATTTTCCCGTTTATCAATTAGTGATTATTAAAATTCGAAAATCACACATCCTACAATCGTATTTAAAATTGGGTTTTTTAAAATCCTGCAGAATTTGGCAGCAATAACTATTGAAAAGGCGATCGAGATGCAAAATAAAATTACAATGGAATCTGTGAAAATTGAGAGCATTTAAAAGTGGCAACTCAAATTTGCAATTCAAAATTTTCAACATATTTTATTTTTATTTTAAGAAAAAAAATACTTGTATCCAGCGTTATCAATCCAATTTATACAAAAAAAAAACATCATTAAGAGCACAAAAAAGTCTCCGAATAGTATCTTTCTTCTGAAAATAGTTGCTTTATTAACCTTTTCAGGCAAAAAAAAGTTGCCATAGTTGCCTCAGGTTGAAAATGGTTGCATATAGTCACATTTTAGTCACCTGTGGCAACCCTGTAAATATGAAAATAAATATACTCTAAAAACTTCAAATAGCTCAAGAATCAATAATTTAAATTTAATTCTTTACCAGGGTGCGCATACAAATTCTTCAACAAAACATAAGTACCTTTTAAGCACTTTTCAAGCACTCGAAAAAAATTTTTTAAGCACTTCAAAAAAATATTATAATTAGACAGGGGAGTCAAGTTTTTATAGTTTTATCCGATTTCATTTGCTTGCTAGTGACGTAGACGATGGCTCGTTACCAACGATGAAATTAACAAGAGAAATAAAATTTTCTGAATGCAGCTAGAGTTGCACATCAAAAATCCTCCTCGCTGAATCCATCTCAGTATACGGAAATGCAGACTCGCAGATATTCCATCAAACATGTAAAACGAATAGTGTTTTCATACACTACGGACCGACAGTTCTCCGAAATATGTTAGGGTTTAACTAATGGTAAAAACGTTGAATAGGACGACTTTTTGCCTAATTCGTGGAGAAAATCAACATGGTAAAAAAAATATCATTTTGTTAATGCGAAAATAAAACACTTTTTAAAAACATCTATTGAAATAAGCACCTGTAAGGGCTTTTAAAAAACGAAAATCGAGAATAAGCACCTTGAGGCACTTTTTAAAAACGATACGCACCCTGTTTATAATAAACAAAATTACTATTGAAATTTAATAAATAAAAAAAAAGCTTTTAATTTAGATTAATGCACTAAATTAAAAATTACGTAACACTGAAGCTTTGTACTTCATTATAAAAGTAAATTGATTATTTGGAATTAATATCCTAGCTTTTGTTTTAATTAGTTATAACCACAACAAAATGTCTAATATAATTTTTTTAACAAAATATAATTGTCTCCATTAAAAAAAAGAAAAAAAACTAATGCATGTTCATCAGAAGATTTTAAACTTCGTTGAGTTTTATATTCTTTAAAAACATAGCTGGACATTTTACATAATAATTGTCAACTATTAAAAACAAATAATTAGATATTTACTTAAATAAAATCAATAATATTATTAGCAATTAAGTTTTTTTTTTCGAATTTTATATTGAACGTAAACAATAAATTTTTAAAATTAAGAAGGTTTTTAAAAGAAATCAAGTATTTATAATTAGGAAACAATTCACTTTTTTCAATTTGCTTAAATTTTTTTTTTTAAGTATTTTTAATTTTTTTTTTTATCATTTTAGAACATTTGAAATCTTATAAAAAATACTGTACACGTTTATTATACAAATCTAAATCTTCCGAACATGTAAACCATTCTCAAAATCAAATTAACCTAAAAATATTAAAACTTTAAATCAGAAAAGAAAATGATTCAAGCACGTATCCCTTCATATTTTAAATATCAAACATTAAAAAAACATGATAAAGAAACAAACTTTTGATGCATGTTTGAACCAAGAGCTATATGCTTATTCCTAACAAATATGTAAAGCTGTGGATGGAGGGCTACAATCTTTGATGTTGATGTTTTAGACTGATTAACACACTTCGACGATATTAGAATTTTGATTTACTTGATAGTTTTGGAATGATGAAACATAATTATCAATCTGGTTGCTCAAAAGGAAAGAAAAAAGCTTTAAATGATGAAGGCAGCAAAAAAAAAGAGAAATTCTTTATCAAAATATTTCTCTGTCTCTGATGAAGCTGCTCTCATTGAGATTTAGATTAAATTTTTTGTTTGAAAGTTTTAATTGAATTCATTGAGAGTTTTAAATGTATCAATATTTTGAATATAACTTTTTCATTAAATATGAATTTTAACATTTTAAAATGTGTTATATCTAAATAAATTATTTAAATGTATTTTTAATTTTCTATGAGTCGATATAATTTTGGCTCTTTCGGATATTTCTTCGGTGTTGAACTGTATTTGTTAATAAAAAATTATAATTCATTACCTTGATATCTGAGCATACACGCTGAACTTATCGTTAAAGGGCAATTCCACGGAAGTGAAATTTTTTTTTTATGAATTGCATATTTTAATTTTAAAAATATATTCAAAAATAGCCAAAGTCTACATATTGCCGTTTCATTTTTGATAAATTTAAATTCTTTGAATCTGGCAGCATTCTAAAGTAATCACATGGTTGACAAGTGAATTGTTCACATTTGTGCTCAAATTGTTTTCTTGAAAAATACTTTTAAAATAAAAGAAATGTATCTTTCTTTTGCAATATTTTGATAAAAATATGCATATAGAACAAAATGTAAACATTTTAAGTTTAGTATATAAAATAAAAGTAACTTCTTTTACGTCATTCCGTCACATGTCTTAATAATGCATAAATTTCCTGAGAACGAAGATAAGATGTGACATTGGCAAGTTAGATATAAAACCTCTTCAGAGACAACCTAATTTTCAAAATTTTGAAATTTTTACTAATTCTTACATAAATATTAATCCTGTTTATCTGTTACATTCTGTTTATCATTTACATATTAATAAAATATTTTTTAAATGAAGGCTTTCTTCTACTAAACTTTTTGTCATTCCGTCACAGCAAATAGATGTTAATAACTGCTAGCCAACCTGAGGTTAATTTTCCAAATTCACATTTTACATTGCTTACACATTATACTAAAAGTATAAAATAGTTCAGAAAACTAATAGCTGCAAAATTCGCAGAAACTACCAGTTCTAAGCGGCATGCCAAAAACTTGGTTGCCAAAATGTCATTCCGTCACGCAAATAAAAAGTTCATAAAATTAAAAGTAAAAAAGATAGAAAATCCTGCTTTTTTAGTTTATGAAGCGCATTATGCCAATAATAATGATACGCATGAGAAATTTTTTTTTTTATTTGAAATTAGATACATAGAAACTTCAATTAATTGTTATTTTGCAAGTCAAAATGTCATTCCGTCACATATGGAATTGCCCTAAATCAAATGAAAAGCGAGCTAGCTTTGGGTTGATTTAAGTACTAAAAAATTATAATTACAGCTTGTAATAAAAAAAAAATAATTAAGCTTATCAGTGACTTTTAGTAAAAAATACTTATTTCAATTATTAGCGGTCACCAAACTATTTTTATTTTGACATATATAACATTGTTTTTCATACTGTGCTTTAATTTATACATGCGTAAACTTCATCTTAAAAAAGTAATCTTCAATTGCTTGCTTTCAAAAATATTTCGTAAGGGGCCCGGAAATTTGGGGGAGGGGGGGCTTGGATCTGAATTTGTCTTGATCGGTTCCTGTACACAGCTCCTTAAGAAATATTGTTCCTTTTTTTTAAATGCGAAAATCGAAAAAGGTTCTATGATTTTCACATTCAAGTCCAAAATGAAATAATGACTCCAAATGAAGGATGTTCGACATTTTCTTGAGTGTAGACAACACGTTGAAAAGGATTGGTTAACAAGATATCGGGATCTCAATATTTGTTTCCAAAATCTTTTTTTACTCTGCAAAAACGTTAACTTTAAATTCTCTAGCTTTAAAATGGTATGTTCGACACACATTTGAAAATCTCTCTTCACGTGATGATTTTAACTTCTTGTTTTATTATATGAAATTATTCTACTTTTTTTAAATTTTGACTTTAATTTGGAATTATATTAGTGAAAGCATGGGTGCAAGTTGGAAAAAAGGCCAAAACTGAAATTTTTTTGACTGAAATACCTAACGTACACAATACCCCCTCGACATATGCAAACTATTTAAGAAAGCTTTACCATAATACATCAAGTTTAAATACTGTACAAAAAATATTTATTCATCTGTCTTTTGATAAAATAACAACAGGACATAAGAAAGCAGACCAATAACGTAGACCTAAAAAATATTTTTAAGGACAGAAAAAAAAAATAATTCCGATTTCCGTCTTCGAGTCAGTCTTTCTTCCATCCGCGGACATTTTCGAAAGACGGAAAACCGTCCTGGGGACGGAAGACTTGCACCCATGAGTGAAAGTTCAGAAACTGAAAGCTATCAAAGTTTTTATTCATTGAAATATTCTACAAATAAAATTGATTAGATGTTTTGCTAGTTACAATATTTATTAATATTTCATTCAGCAAAAATAGTGCTTTTATTTAATTTGAAAGGATATTTCTCTCGAAAGAAATTATCCTTCGATACTAAATTGATTTCTTTTACCATTGTAAAAGTTTGGATGCGTAAATCGTGGATGCTTACTTTGGATGCATAAATCACACTTCATAATTATTTGTTTTATGTAAAAAAAATTAGTTTCCACATTGTTTTCTCCATTTGTTTAAATTAGAAGGTTATTTCAGAAATTAGAATAGCTCAAAAAACATAAATAGTTTACTCTAATTTAAATAGTTAAATTAGAAAAAACGAGTAATGCGTCGTTTAATAGATGCTATGCACTAAAACAAAAAATTGTCACAAAAATTTTAGAGTTCTTAAAAATTCTGTGTAAGTAAAGTAAATAAGTTCAAGATCAAAATATTCGTTTTACTGGAACCAGTGTTTACCGTAGTCCGATTCAAATCGATGATAAAATAACTATCGGAATGTTGATTCCAAGAATTTAAATTAAGCATATAGAATTTAATATTTTTATTCTTTTGTATTTCAACCACACTGATAAAAATCAAAATTTATTCAAAACATACACAAGTTAATATGATACCTGTGAAGACGCCTTCATAATTTTCAAACACTTTTAAAATTAATAAAATTGATAAAAAAAATTTAAATATCTGACGAGTATTTTAGTTTTAGAATAATAAAAATTAAACATAATTTAATTACTGAATTTTCCTATGTTTAAATGAATGTTACGTTTAAATGAAATACGTTTAAATGAATGTTAGACATTAATTTCCAAACTTTGAAATTAAACATTTTTTGGAAAAGAAAAAAAAACAATTAAATTTGAAAAAGTTAAATACGTATTTTTTAAACTGGACAATGAAAGTTAAAAGCTTTTTCAGCAATTACATAAGTAATTACTTTTTCAATTTCGAAAAAATATTCAAAATTTATTCAAAAATCTGTATACATTTTCTATCGAGACCGTATACGATGTATAAACATTTTTTCAGCACTCACATACCTAAATTTTATATGTTAAAATATATTTGTCAAAAATATATTTCAGTACAAGTTTTAATGATTTAAAGTAATAAATTGGAAACTCATAATTCAGCTTAAAAAAAAATTATGAAAATTTGTAATTAATCTTTTGATAAGTAGATATAAATTGAATAAAATATTAAATGAATAAATTTTCGAAGTTAAATGAATTAACCCTTGACGGACCAATGTCGCACTATACGAGGGATGGCAACTCGGCCCAATGCCTTTATAAAACAATAATTATAATACAATATACTACAATAATAATTAATTATAAAATTAAAATAAATTTCACTATAAAAATTGTGTCCACAGTTAGTGAACTTGGACAAGAGTAAACTCAAAATATTTCTTGATTAAATATTTATTTTACCTAGTTGAAGTTGAAGATATATAAAATAATTCATATTTTTTATTAAAAAATTATAGATTCATGTAAATTAAAAATGTATACTTTAATGGTAATGGAAAATGAAATAAAATGTTATTTATTCCTTAATTCACTCTTCTTATATAGATGTTTTTTTATTCTCAAACAACTTATGAAAATTTTTTTTCTAATATATTATAAGAGTTAAACTAATTGAATAAATGCACTTAAATTGACATTAAAAAAATGCTGATGCTATCAATGACTTGCAAACAATTTTCAGGAAACATTTGAACTCATACATACAAAACAACTGAACATAACATAACATAAGATATAATAAGGTAACATAAAATATAATTAATTGATAACATAGTTGGAAAAGAAAAACAATTATATTCAGTTTGCATTATTTTAATTGTCTTTTAATTTTTTTCAATTTTTCAAATTTCTTTTTCTTTAAAAGTTTTTTTTTTCATGTTTTTTTTTTTTTTTTTTTTTTTTTNTGGTTTTAATCCAATTTTTTTTTTTTTTTTTTTTTAAGCTTTTTATCAGACTTTTTTTTTCCTTTTTGAAAAACTTTTTTTTAGTCTTTTTTTTTTTATTATTTTTTTTTTAAATTTTTTACGCAAACTGTTAATTCTATATAACAACAAAGAATACGTAATACAAAGTATAAATTTACATTAAGCAGCATTTAACTGTACAATGAAACAATAAAATTTTATCTATGAATAGAAGTTTAAGAATTCGAGATATAAAATAACGAGGTTGAGAGTTGAAAAGAAATTCCAGGAAATAATAGGGAATATGGTCTCCATTCTGGTGACGCTCCAATTGAATATATTGTGAGAAGCCTTGCCAATAAAAGTCAGTAACTCCAACAGACATTCCAAAGTCAGGGACACACAATTCAGCATTGCGACAATTTTCTTCTCCCCACTTTTGTCATCTTTACTCAGAGATATCCTCTTTCTTTACCACATAGATTAGAATCCACTAGAGGTCAGTGTTTCTCCTGGTCTTATCAAGTTCAAAATTCTACGGGAATGAACCCGGGCATTTTCGTGAAACTTTGAAATGACAATCGAGGAAGAATTAAAGAGTAACACAAGATTATTTTTTCTTCTTTGACACTACATGCCAGAAGAGGGCAAATCTTTTCTAATCTATTTTCCATCCCAGTCTATTATTCAAGGCCACAGTTCTTTAATACTAAGATCTCTTTCTCATTGTAATAGCCATCGAATGACTGGTCTAATTGGAGTCTTTGGCACTACATGCCAGAAGAGGGCAACGCTTTTCTAATATGTTTTCCATCACAGTCTATTATTCAAGGCCACAGTTCTTCAATACTAAGACCTCTTTCTCATTGTATAGCCATCGAAAGACTGGTCTAATTGGAGTCCTTGGCACTACATCCCAGAAGAGGGCAACGCTTTTCTAATCTGTTTTCCATCCCATTCTATTATTCAAGGCCACAGTTCTTCAATACTAAGACCTCTTTCTCAATGTATAGCCATCGAATGACTGGTCTAATTGGAGTCTTTGGCACTACATGCCAGAAGAGGGCAAAGCTTTTCTAATCTGTTTTCCATCACATTCTATTATTCAAGGTCACAGTTCTTCAATACTAAGATCTCTTTCTACATTGTACAACCATCGAATGGCTGGTCCTCCTTTTTCTTTGGTGCTATAATTTTTATTCTAACTTTGTCTAACTACTTAGAGCGCTAATGATTTGGTTGACTCTTTTAAATTTGTAGTAGAGCTCACCGTTAAAAAATGTTTGCCATGTTAATTTTCCTTCTCACCTTTACAATACGTTCAAAATCAAAGACCAATAGTCAATCATACATTCGCATTTCTCCGTCAAAATTGACACAACAGCCCTCAACAGGATTACACTAGTCATTCTTGCGGATTAATTAAGCTACACCAATCATTCTTCAGGATAGCAGAAATGGTAAATGTATCACAAACTCAACATTTAAAAAATATGGAGTGCTAGCACAATAAAAACCATTTACATTTTGTGCTCTTAAAAATATCAGTGTAAAATATGAGAATATTAAAAAATACATTGAACAATTGTTTAGCAAGTCATTATTTTTTTTCCTTTTAAGAAGAGTATTTTTGTTGTAAAATTATGCAATGTATAGAAAATTTACTTCCTGAAGCTGAATACACAACATTTAAAAATATTCCGAAGAAAGTTTAAAATTTAGGAAGAAGAAAATAATTTAAAATATTCTAGTTTATTGTTTAAATAAATTATCACATTCATCAATAAATACATTTTATTTCGCCTAAAAAATTTCGTAATAAAATAGATATAGACATACATTATTTAAAGAACTATAGTCCTCCAAATAAAGTTGGCAAAGCATTATATTATGACCAAAAAATTTAAGTATTTTTCTTTTTATTTTAGAGTGATTTTTTTTTCTTTTTTTTTTTTTTTTGTTTAACTCAGCTCATGTTCTTTCTAATGCAATGCATTATTTTCTTTTACAAGCAAAATGAATGTGTTAATTTACATGACTATTTTTGAAAAGAGTTTTAAGATGTACTGAAATATATTTTGAACTCATATTTGGGTCTGGGCAAAAATAATAGTTTAAGTTTTATGTTTGTCTTTGTAACAGTTTGTCACTACCATTCTTCAATTTATTAAAATATATCTTATAACACGCCTCTAAATATGCAAAGTATAACGGATCTCATCCTTAAAACAGTCGCTGTTCTCATCTTTAAAGTTTGAGCCAACCGAATAGAAAATATTAAGTTCAAAGGAACCATTCATTCAATGTCCAATTTCATTTAATTTGAAAATCAGTGTTAAATAAAGAGCCTGCCTTACATTATTTTGCCAGAACATTTAAGATTTGTGGCGTATTATTGGGTGTTATGATATGAATGCACTTTAATAAGAATTTACATGCCATTATAATGCTTTAAAGAGACACTCTTCGATCGTAAATGAAGTAAATTAGTTATTAGATACATAGTGATGTTTTTTTTTGCATACATCTAATGTTTTTTTTTTTCAGAAATAAATTAAAAATAGCATGTGATTACCAGTTTTCCTGCCAAAATAAAATTGAAATTGTTTTAAAATAATTTAAATGGTTGAAATACATTCAGAAATATTAAATGAGAGTCAAAAGTAATTTTAAAAAAATAAAATTTATTTTCTACTTTTTAATTCAATAAGAACATGTAACATTCATTAAAAGCAAGTAATTTGAGAAAAGAAATTTAGAATCAAATAATTAAATGCAGTTAATATTTTTGCGGCACAAAAAAAAAAGAGAATGAAGTTGAAAAAGAGAATGCCAAACTTTGAACAGGAGAATCTATTCACTTGATACATCCTGCTTTATGAAACCGTTGTCTTATGGTTTTGAATAATCATCTTGACTTATAATTTTGGTGTAGACACATTACAAGCCGCTATGAATGTCTTACGTTAAAAACTTTGTTCTTCTTCTCTCTCTCTTTAGGGGTGACTGTAACATCATTTAACAATTATGCTTATACATAAATAAGTTACAACAACTATTGCAGTAAGATGAAAATCTCTGCAACTTTTTTTTTCAATCTTCAAGCAATCTTGAAGCATTTTATTTTATGAAACACTCTATGCGGACAGTAACAAAGAAGGAAACAAATTTTTTCACATAAAATACCGAAAGTAAAATAATAAAAGCAGTTAAAAAAACTGTTCGCATAATATTTTTTCTTATTTTTTAATTTCCTATTCAAAAAAAAATTCCTACACCCATTAATTAAATGCACTGCTGCGCATGCGTGTTTAATTAGCAGTCTCAACAAATTTGACATTCATTTATATTTGCAGAATATTTTTACTAAAATAAAAAGTCATGATTTGATAGCATTCATAAATAAACTCTCAATATTTATTATTATTTCTTTTTCATTTAATAAGTCAGTACTTGAATACACAAATGGGCGACCTTTGTGCTAAAATACTAAGGTAAACAACGTTTAGGAGCGCAAAAATATTTATAAATGCAGACAGCTGTTTCGGATGCTCAAAGGGCAACCTTTATCAGTGCAACAGAAAGAAATTAGGCTTAGGCTGAAGTTTTGTCTGTCCGCGAAGCGGACACTTCACTTCTTCATCTGTTGTAGTGCCCGTAGGCGACTGGAATAATGTCTTTATCAAAAGGTGGAGATGGCTTGGCTGTAGTTGTGGCTTGTGGGAGAGGTAAAGTCCCTATATCTTGTTTTCAGGTAGGAGAGAACGGAGAAGCTGGACTAGCTCCTCGTTTTGAAGTAGCTCCTGCACCTCTCGGAAGATGTGCAGAAATCTGTTTGCAGTATCAGTAGCACTCCTGTGCTCTTTCTTCTTTGGTAGTGACTTTCGTCTTGGTCTCGCAACGCAGCCTTTGAAACAGGCGGGATGCGCTCCATTGCAGTTAATGCAAGTGGCTGGCAGGCTTCTTGGTTTTGTGCATTTGTATGTGAAGTGATCCCCCGCACACTTCATGCAGGCAGGATCGGCAGAACAGTTCTTTTGAGTATGGCCAAATTTTTGGCATCTATAGCACTGTATGTCAAAGCGACCTCCTCTGAAACGCTCTATCTGGACTTTTGTAGAGAGAATCTCCTTGATGTTGTAGAATTCCTTGTTCTCTGGGCTATCTGGCAGTATGATCAGAAAGAGGGGGAGGAGCTTGTATCCTTGGTCCCGCCTCTTCCTCAGCTGCTCCTCTCTGATTGGCCCTCAACCAATAGCTATGAGTTCTTTCTCCAAAGTCTCTGTTTTGGAATCTTCTGAAAGTTCTTTAATGAGAAATTTAAGATTTCTGCTGATATTTTGCAGTTTCCAAGTCTGTGGTTTCTTCTGCTGGTTGGGCTGCAGGTGTGACGACAGGATCCGGGTTATTGTTAACGGATGGAATATCCATGCTTTCTGATGGTTGGGGAGGAGGATTCTTCCTTTTCTTTTCTGGAGGTTCGGTGTTATCCTCTACCTGTGATTCTATTTCTTGATGAGCTGTTGGCTCAAGCTTATCCTGTTGTTCTGTGGGAATACTATCAGTGATATCAGTTGGAGCTGGCTGCTCTGGCTTTGTTGACTCTGTAGGATTAGTAGTCATTTCAGATTCCATTGGCTCTGGTGGTAGGATTTCTGCCTCGGCTGCTGGCTCTGTTTCCTTCATCTGGTCATCTGTAGTGGTGGGAGTTTGCGGGTTACTCTCAGGTGGGGGCTCCTTAGTCTTTGCGGAAGAGAGCTTCTTCGGTCTGGCATTAATGGCTTGAATGGCATGGAAGGCTCCACCGGCGAGTCCCAGGTAGTAAGAATCACTCGTTGTTAAGTATATATGTACAAAGGTATCATTTAGTTGGTTCATTTTCGACTCAAGCCTTTGCAGAGTACGGTTGTGTTGTGACCAAGCTCTGAGCGAATTATGTTTTCTCGACGTTCCGGACGAGGTGGCAAGACTATGTCTGGCTCTCCTCCACCGAAAATTCAACGAAAAATTATTTATCCTGATTTTAAAGAAGTAAATTTACAACCCGGCGAAACATATGAAAATAAGTATGGAGACTTCATATATATGAATAAAAGAGGAAACAGCATCGGCATGATCAAGGACTTCCAGGTTCCCGAGGGAGCAACTTGGCCATACTACTCAGCTAACCCAATTCCAGATCCTGTGACAACTATGCCTGAACAACCGAATACCCCTGTGGAAACTCCAAATATGGAGACGGAAGAAAATGAACTTGCGACTGAGACTGACAACATCACTCCTCCCACAGAGTCTGAACAGAACCAAGAGCTGATACAAGAGGCTTCGGCCTCCGAATCGGAAAAATATACCGTGAACAACAACGAGCCCCCGGCAAGGAAAAGGAAGAAGAATAAAAAGCCCACTGATGTAATCAAAACCACTGATAGTTCTACTGCAACGACGTCTAGCAGCATTTCTCCTTCAGAGTCCATTTCTCAGCCTGAGCCCGTGAACCCTCCAACATCGGTAGCTATGGATGTGACCTCAAATAATGACAAAGGTGGAGCTTATGAGCCCCTCCCCCTGTTCCTCATCATCGCACCAATAGCAGACCAGGATAAGATCTTCTTCTGGGTGCGAGGCCCGCCCCGGTCGAAAAAGACCACAGACCAAGTCCTCACCTGCATCTATAGCTCATAGATTAGTTTCACTTGTGAAAGAATTGCAGGAGCTCCTCAAAAACCAAGAAGTGACAAGATTACTTCAATCTCTACTAAATGGGGTCTCCCCATCTCAATGATGATCATCTCACCTTCACTCAAGCCCTACTCCAATGATGAACTGAACTTTTTCAGATTTTTATTTTGAACTTTTTTAAACATATGACTCCCAAGCATATGTCTACTTAGAATCGACGAATCGGTTGGTGGCCCTTCGGACCAAATACCGAGATCACAGAAATATCAAGCATCAAGCATCTTTCTCATTCCATTACAGCTCTAGCCTTTGCAGAGTGCGGACGTATTGAGTCTAGCTCTGCGCGATCATGCCTTACAACCATTACAACCGAAGAGGACGCGGCGGCAAGGTCTTACCTACCGTCAGCAGTCACGATGCTTCCATCTCCTTGGATAAACTCATTGAGACCTGCGGAATTCCCGCGAAATATCTACCACCGATAGATCTTGTGGAAAAAGATAATCTCTACAAATTCTACGTGCAGCTTCTCTGGGAGGAACTGAACGAAGCACAAAATCTCCTGTGTAAGTATCTCGGTATTCTAGGCATAGGACCATACTACAAACACTTCCGGAAAATGTCAGACGCTGCCTACCATGCCAAGTACTTGACAACCATTCGACAGAAGGATTCCAAAGAAAAGCCAATCCCTGAAATCACTACCGAGGACAGCGATAGAACTGCCGAGACTTCAAGCGCCGATCCCCCAACAGAGCCTGAACCGATGGAGGAGGCGATAGCCCCCGAAATCGTGAACATGATTGAGCCTGAGTCTTCCTGTTTTGAATCTCCAAATTTAACCGAGGTTAAATTAGTTCCCATCTCCGAGTCACCAGTGGAATCTTCCCTTGTGGAACCCTCAACTGAGACCAGCAAAGAAAAGGAGCCTGATTCTAAAATTTCCCCTACTAAAAGGTCAAGGAAGAGAAAGAAAAAGTCCCACAAAACCAGTGATCCCAAGGTGCCTTCTCCTGCTAGTCCAGAAATCCCACCAGTGATCATCCCAGCAGATCCAGTTCCGATAGAGCCTTTCCCACCGAAAACTCCTAGCATTCCGCCGAGAAAACTCAGATTTCTCGAGCGAGGACTTACCGCAGACCTTCCGACGGACAGTCTCTAGAACGATATCGAGGCGAATGGACTTCGTCCAATCAAAATCGAGCAGCTTAGAAAGAGGAGTGGTGACGGCTACAAGCTCCTCCCCCTGTTTCTAGTGATACTTCCAGACTCCCCTGAACATCGGGAATTCATCGACGTAAAGAACTTATTGACTGTGCCAGTTAAGATCGAGAAATTCCATGGAGGGCGCTTAGCTATTCAATGCTATAAGTGCCAGAAATTTGATCATACGCAGAAATCCTGCCCCAACGAACCTGCCTGTATGAAGTGTGCCGGAGCTCACTTCACTTATCTTTGCAAGAAGCCTCTCTCCCTCCCAGCGACTTGCGCCAACTGTAAAGAAGATCACCCAGCCTGTTTTACAGGTGGCAGTGCCCGGCCTAAGAGAAACCATCGAGCTTCACCTAGCAGATCAAAAGACTCTCTATCCAATGCTACAAGGTTCCTGAAAACCTTCAAGGAGCTTCAGGAGTTACTCAAGGACGAGGCAGTAGTTTCACTGATCACCTCAATCCTTCCTTCTCTCAAGAGATAGCCAACAGGCTTTCTCCATCATGCCTACTACAGCCACATGACGAACTTTTTGCCCCATCTATCCTAATTTCAACACCTACTTCAGATCTGCTTCGGCAGTATTGTATCAACCCCACTGAGATGAATGAGTTGGGGCCCCTGACGGGGCCGGTACTTAGTTAACCATAAGACATAGGCATTCTTTCGCATTCCAGCCCAAGCCTTTGCAGAGTGCGGTTGTATTATATCCAGCTCTGTGCGAATCATGTCTCATCGAAATGCTCGCTGCGGGAAGGTTAGCCATACCGTCCGCCCACGGACCTCATCTTTTGATGCTGCATCTAAGTTGGATAAACGGTATTTACCACCCAACGACTATGATATTTGGCAGATTAGAGACCATCTACTCTCGATTACTTCTGATCTTGAAGAAATGAACAAACTGAATGATACCTCTGTACAGACATACTTAACAACGAGTGATTCTTACTGCCTGGGACTCGCCGGTGGAACCTTCCATGCCATTCAAGCCATTAATGCCAGACCGAAGAAGCTCTCTTCCGCGAAGACGAAGGAACTCCCACCTGAGAGTAACCCGCAAACTCCCACCACTACAGATGACCAGATGAAGGAAACAGAGCCAGCAGCCGAGGCAGAAATCCTACCACCAGAGCCAATGGAATCTGAAATGACTACTAATCCTACAGAGTCAACAAAGCCAGAGCAGCCAGCTCCAACTGATATCACTGATAGTATTCCCACAGAACAACAGGATAAGCCTGAGCCAACAGTTCATCAAGAAATAGAATCACAGATAGAGGATAACACCGAACCTCCAAAAAAGAAAAGGAAGAAGAAGAATCCTCCTCCCCAACCATCAGAAAGCATGGATATTCCATCCGTTAACAATAACCCAGATCCTGTAGTCTCACCTGCAGCCCAACCAGCAGAAGAGACCACAGACAAGAAACAGACTGAGAAACTGCAAAATATCAACAGAAATCTTAAAGTTCTCATTAAAGGACTTTCATAAGATTCCAAAACAGAGACTTTGGAGAAAGAACTCATAGCTATTGGTTGAGGGCCAATCAGAGAGGAGCAGCTGAAGAAGAGGTGGGGCCAATGATACAAGCTCCTCTCCCTCTTTCTGATCATACTGCCAGATAGCCCCGAGAACAGGGAATTCTACAATATCAAGGAGATTCTCTCTACAAAAGTCCAGATAGAGCGTTTCAGAGGAGGTCGCTTTGGCATACAGTGCTATAGATGCCAAAAATTTGGCCATACTCAAAAGAACTGTTCTGCCGATCCTGCCTGCATGAAGTGTGCGGGGGATCACTTCACATACAAATGCACAAAACCAAGAAGCCTGCCAGCCACTTGCATTAACTGCAATGGAGCGCATCCCGCCTGTTTCACAGGCTGCGTTGCGAGACCCAAGATGAAAGCTACTACCAAGGAAGAAAGAGCACAGGAGTGCTACTGATACTGCAAACAGATTTCTGCACGTCTTCCGGGAGATGCAGGAGCTACTTCAAAACGAGGAGCTAGTCCAGCTTCTCCGTTCTCTCCTACCTGAAAACAAGATATAGGGACTTTACCTCTCCCACAAGCCACAACTACAGCCAAGCCATCTCCACCTTTTGATAAAGACATTATTCCAGTCGCCTACGGGCACTACAACAGATGAAGAAGTGAAGTGTCCGCTTCGCGGACAGACAAAACCTCAGCCTAAGCCTAATTTCTTTCTGTTGCACTGATGAAGGTTGCCCTTTGAGCATCCGAAACAACTGTCTGCATTTATAAATATTTTTGTGCTCCTAAACATTGTTTACCTTAGTTTGTAAGTCAGTACTTCTTTATTTAGATTAAAATAAATGAATGCAGTAAGAGTAATTTCTTACGGACAAAAATAGCTCACAGAAATTTATTTTGTCTGAAAACCAATTGCATAACACTAGTATTAGTGAGTAATTTTTTTTTTTACACAAATTAATAATTGATCTAGATTAAATAAAGACACTCTGTGATAATAAGTTCAAAACAAAGTTTCCTTGTTCAAAAATCTTAAAAGGAACGTACTTGTAACATTTTTTCTCACTACCAATAAGCGATTTTAGAAAATTCAGCAGCTTATGACATAAATGTTATGATGGAGACAATTATATTAAGATTAAAATGGTTTTTTACTTATAATAACATCATAAAAAGGTTTATTTGTTCACTGCTCAGGGTGCTAAATCAAGTTTATTTTTTAAAAAAATCGCAAAGTTTTTATTATTTTGTTAAAACAAATATTGGTCTAAATTTATTTTTGCAGGGTGGGTAGCCAAATCTTTCAACTAAAAATAAACACCTTTTAAGTACTTTTTTAACGCTCAAAATATTTTTAAGCACTATATACTATATATAATTTTCAAAAACTTTACATGATCATGAAACTTAATACATAAAGCTTCGTATTGTATTGTTCGATGGTTTCATCTTGAGTGGAACAACAAGAAAAATCAAATTTAATCCTTTTGAATCAAAAGTAAAAAAGATAATTTTAATAAATTTACTTACATTTTAATCACTTAAAAAATTAAATTTTGATGTCAAAAAATATTTTTTATAAAGAGGCAATCAGACTAAATGAATTACCAACAATAATATTTTTTAAAGAGTTGAAAAAAAAATCTAAATCAATGAGGCGAATTTTATATTTATTTGAGTCTATTTTGATTTAATGTTATTTAAAATCTAATAATATTTGATCAATGGAAACTAATTAACCTAATTAACTATGAAACATAAAGGTTTAAAAGATGTATATTGTGTTTAATTTAAGTAATTAAAATGTAAGTAATTTATGAAAGTTTATTAAGATTTATCATCCTAATTAACAGATTTTTTTAAAAAAATTTATGAGCTATTTGAAGTTTTTAAAATAAAATTTAACAATATAATATAACTATATAATATATATATGATACATATATATATATATAATATAATGTATATTATATATATATATNTATATATATATATATAAGTAGTAATAATATGAGAATGACTTAACTCCTCCTTCTAGGACGAAGCCTTGTCTCCGTGTAGTTTAGCCTAGGCTTTTTTCTCAGCCTAGAAGATATTGGCTCTTCATCCTGAAGCTGACTGGAAGAAACTTTAGCGGAGTAGAAGTCACCAAGCAACATAGCCAGTCTGGTGCTCCTGGGTTCTGAAAAAGAAATTCATTTAAAATTTTAAACAAACGTAAATATAAATCATTTGTGTGGATATAGGAAATAGAAATAATAAGGAAGACAATACCTTTTTGTTAGTTATTATTATTATTTAAAAGTAGCTAAAAAATCTTTTTAATTTTAAGTAGGAATTTGTTTTTACATCATTTCATTTTACATCATGATAAAATACGAAATTTTAACGATATTAATCAAATAGTTCACGAGGAAAGGATTTTCTAAAATATGGCTTTTATTTAAGTTACATAACCCAAACTATTCAATCAATTTAGCCCAAAAATTTTTGTAATTAAAATAATAGTTTAAAACAGAGTAAAAAGTTTGTTAAGATTTTAGTCCTAGAATAGGAAGATCCAATGATAATTAGTATAAAAAATTATTCATTGTTGACCATTTTCATATTGCGCACTATACTTAAGGTAACTTGGATGTAAAAATTAATAGCAAATGTTTAACTAAACAGGGTTTGTTCCTTCACAAAGTTTGTTCCTTCAAAAAGAAAAAGTTACCTTTTATTCGCTACAAAAGTTAATGATTAATGCTGATGATTATTAATGAGTTAATTATAAGCAGGGGCAATTTTGAGCCTAACTCAGAAATCCTGATAATTTCTTGAGCAAAATCCTTTAAGCAGCATTTCAAAAATTAATATCTTTATAAATTTAAATCATTGATATTTTCAAATCATGAAATTCTAAATAAACTATATGCAGCATATTTTAAATGAATAATTATTTATAAGTTTATTTTTTATCTCTAATCATATTTATTATTCTACCAGAGAAAATATTTACAAATGAAAGGGATGCCAAGTATAAATTGCAGCTCTAATATTTTTAAATAAAATATACAAGAATTTTTATAAGTAAATGTGATGATTTCTTGAAACTTCTGGATCTTGGATTTCCAGAAACTTACGGATCGTGGTTAGCAAAAAATCTGGAAATCCGGATTTTTTTGCGGAGCACACTCACCTCTGAATAAGTTATTAATAAGTAACCGCTTGTAAGTAATGAGTTATTAATAAGTCACTGATTAATTAACTTAGTGCAAAAGCTCTCCTCAACTTAGTTGAATACTGAGCAGGTCGCTGACCACCAAATTTTCATAAAAATTGTTTAAAATTAAAAAAAGAAAAAAATCTTGTGAAAGTAGTTATTTTAAACAGGTATCACAGCGAAATCTTTCAACAAAAAATAAACACTTTTTAAGCAATCAAAAAATATTTTTAAGCACTATATACATTAACAAAATTCAAAATAGTTTTCAAAGACTTAACATGATTATAAAATAACTAGTTTCTGACCAAAAAAAAAAAACTCTTTTCTTGATTCTATTAGCTATTATAAAATGATCAAGAGGTTTTTTTTGGTGCTGTATAAGAGGGGGGTAAATGAAGCCTGAAATTGAGAATATCTTTCAAAATGCAGCAGAATTGCACATGCAAGCATTTCATCAAACATGTAGAATGATTGGGACTTTCCTACGCTGTGGACCGATGGTTACGCCAAAATGGATAGTAGTTGAATGAATTATGAAAACGTTGGACAATGTAAAAAGCGCTCTTTTGCGTCGCGAAAATCGACAAGAAATTCTCATTTTGGAAAAGGGAAAATTAAGCACTCTTTAAAACCACCCTATGAAAGGAGCACTTTAAAGGATTTTTAAAAAGCGGAGAGCACCATGTTTAATATTGAATAAGTTAATGGCAGGGGTCTGTCCAGACATTTTGTGAAAGGTCCGTTTTTCGTGAAATTGTGAAAAAAATTACTCACATTCTTTCAACCAGGGTCCGCTTTTATGAATTTGTGCAAATAGGGTCCGTTATTGCTAAAAAAAATTTTTTCAAGGAGTTTTTACATTTTACGGACATACAAGATTGTGCTCAACACTGTAAAATTGTAATTAAAAAAATTAAATTTTAAAAAATAAACAACAATTGCTCCTTCTAAATTAGAGATGCAACATACTTGGTATTTAGCCTATACTGCTGAACGCAGAATATTAATTTCGGGCGAATAATGGAAGAATCGTCTGCCGAAGACAAAACTTAATTCGTTTACATCCATCTTTCTTGTTTTCTGCCCTGG
>NC_092209.1:92789821-92808536 GCF_043381705.1 Parasteatoda tepidariorum
AAGGGTTTATTCGATTAACAAAATAATAATGAAGATAAACAAATTTGTGAAGGGTCCGATTAAAAGAAAAATCATTTTGTGAAGGGTCCGTTTTTAAGTTAAAATATTTTGTGAAGGGTCCGTTTTTAAGTTAAAATAGTTTGTGAAGGGTCCGTTTTTATGAAAAGATATTTTGTGAAGGGTCCGTTAACGGACCCAAATTTCTTCTAAACAGACCCCTGAATGGCCTTTAAAATAAAATAAATAAACAAAAAAATAACTTACTTCGAGTTTTGGGTACAGGAGGTGGGGATGAAGATGAAGTGGAATGATCCTCAACACCATCACCTGCATCACTCTCCTCTACTGTTCCTGAAGCATCTGACTCCTGCTGTTGATGGTGCCCTTCCTAAAAATAGATTTACAGGTTATTCAGAAATATTCGGGCAACAACAGTGTTATGGTGTGTTGTATGTAATAAAAAAGGGAATTAATTTAAGAAAAAATTTGTGAAATAAAAAGATTTCGATTGAAAAAAATGAACGAACCTTAAATAGCATTTGGTTATTAGAAAAGACATGAAATAAATTCTGCCCGTTCTCAGTAAAATTTCATTCCCCCTCCGTGTAAAGCACTTTAATACTGTTTTATCAGTGAAGCTTCAGAACCGAAAATAATAAAGAAAGTAATTTAAAACAACTTTAGAAATACTTACATTTTCTCGCTCAGGCATTTCTTCTTCCTCCAACGGGTCAACCTAAGGAAGTAGAAAATTATCATTAATAAGTATTGTACTCAAGTACTGAATAGGATATTAAATGCTCCAGGGTGACCTAATAAGTGAATTCCAAAGACAATATAGTTTTTTTAAAAAAAAAACAACCTATTAATGCTTTATCCAGCTTAAGTAATGGATTTACTCAAATACTTAAAGTACTGGTTCATTAACTGGGGGACATTTCGTCTTCAATTTTCATAGGGTGGTTTATAAACAATTGTCATTTTACCAAGAGGATTAGCCTGCACGCAACAGCAAAAAATGTATGAAAATCCATTGTTTACAGATAAAACTTTTCAGTAAACAATTGGCCTTTTCCCACCCTAAAAATGGCTATTACTTTTTGTATTACGATATATCTTAATTTCTCGAGATGGTAATACTAAATGGAAGACAACACAATTTTTTTTAATTGTTAAATCATTATTAAATCAAATAAATATAAGAGACGCTAATACTAATGATACAGAGAACAAAAGAGATTTTTTTTGTAAGAAATAAATATTTCTTAAGTTTTAGTAATTTTAATAAATAAATTTATGAGTTGTCAGCATTTAAAAAAAAAGGCTCATAATCAACAAAAATTCTGAAACAAACAAAATTCATTCGTTTGATCAAACAGTTTTGAAGAATGAGTGGCCGGTCCCTGAATTGTTTTTAAAATTGTTAAATCAATATTAAGTCGAATAAATATAAGAGACACGAAAATTTCGAAGACTTTTTACATACCACGAAAACTTGTTGATAAATTAGACTTAGTTAGTAGCGAAAAATCAAAGTAATGAAATTAATATTTGATCATCAAATATTTGATTAAATCAAAATAATATTTGTTAAAAGTACAATAAACAAATAAATATTGAGCTTGTTGGGAAAAATTACGAGATATTGGAAACAAAATTTTAAGAATACGTGTTTATTTCTTTTTCCGCCTTGATCACCGTTAATAGGAAAACTCCCAAGTTCACATCGCCCTAATTTGTTTGAAAACCTGCATAAGTGGTTGCTTCTTTCTGATTTCTTTTTTTTTTTTTCAGATTTATTCCTTTGTTTATCATGCTCAGTAGTCGTTTGGTTTTCTTAAAAATTTATGTTATTCCAACTAGATAAAATCTTAAGATAAAAAAAAAATAAAATAGGGTGAAAAGGAAAGGTGAAAAAATAAGAAAAGAAAAAAAAAAGCAGCATAAATATGAGTAGATGAAGATTTATAAAATTATGTTCCCTTATTTCAATTTTAAAAAAAGAAGACAAAATCTATTAATAATGCACTTTAAAAATACTATTCTACTTATCTTTGTTTAAAGATTCAAACTGATTACCATACAATCAAGTGCTTCTTTAAAGAGAAATAAAATAAAGTGATAAAATAAACTTTGAATATTAAGTGTTGAAAGAACTGGCCCAGAATGTGAATTAAAATAAGGGCCTATGTTTCACTCTAATCATTGTTTTCAACACAACAGTTTTATTTCATTTTTAAATCTATCTTGCCTTTAAATCCTAATCGAATTTGATAACATACCGAAGTTACTGACCAGGAAAATGCTGCAAATTATCTAGAGTCATGTGATATCTCATTACAGAAGACGAAGCAATGAGCTTCACCACTTTTGTTTAATTTTCTGATAGCTTCTTGGACGAAAACACCATCCACTTTCCATTCTAACCAATCTCATCTCCACTGTTTTTTTAAAAAATATTTTGATCAATTTTGAGCACATTTTTTTTTTTATCAGAACGAGAAATTATGCCCGTTCTTAACAGTCGCCATTGTGCCTTATTTTAATATATTAAACACTCTATTTAAATATTAGATTAACATACATGTACATTAAAAGTTCTGTAAATAGTAAATAATAAATATGGCTTATAAATCCTTTTCTAAATATTTGAATTCTTTTCTAAAAGCTAACTAAAACTAAAGTAGTAGTGGAATGAAAATAGCTCAAACAGCACGAGCTCAAACAGAAGAAAAATAAATTACCACGTGCGATTTTCTTTCTTGTTGGGCAAGTTATAGGGTGAAACTTTAGACAACAGATGGAATCTTTTTTTTTTTGTGACTTTTACTGATGGAAAACTTTTGTTACTGCTAATCCTGGCTAAATACGGCGCTCGTATACACAGACTATTGCGTAGAAACCGTCTAAATACGGCGCTCGTAGCTATAAGACTTTTCGATCTCGAAATAAATTTCAAAAAATGGAAAATAAACAATGCTTATTTGGTATATTCACCTATGAATTAATTTATGGTAATTGCTGCAATTTTGTTAATATTGTATAAATTAAAAATAATGCAACAATTTATCAACGTAGGATGCCACAATTCAATATAATAAATACTAAACTATATTTAGCATAGATGAGAGAACTGTTGTATAATGCGTAGTCACGGTTAATTACTTTTTGTTTTCGAAAGTAATAGAAGCAACAATAATTAATTCTCATAAAAAAGAATTTTTATTAGGAATTAAAGAGTTAAATGAAGTAGTATAAAAGGCACTAGGTAAGTGGTTTATGATACTTACAAGAGATGCTGGCCTATCGGGAGAGTCCGGTTCTTGGTCTCTGTTCCTGTTTGAAGGACCAGGTTCCTGAAGGTCAGCCTAAAAAAAATTTTTTTTTAAGAAAATACATAAAAGCTGTATATATAGTGGTGCTTATATTACTACAATTATTTAATTACAATTCACTAAGACGCGTTAACTCTTGATACTCAATCTAAATAGCACACAACGTCGGCCTGTATACCTTCGACTGCTAATGGCAACACAGGAGCGATCACGACCGTCGTTAACTTAATAGATCTCGCACGATAAGCAATCAAAATCCTGTGATCTTAATACAGCTCTCCCGGCTTTTCAATGAATCAACTAGTAGTATCTGTTCATCGAATTCTATCGCAGGTAAAATCCTGGTGGGGGAGTATTGTAGCGTGTCTACCACCAATTTCCAATTCACTGGTATAAAATACATATTAACTCAATACCAGGTTGAGGTAACTTTTCATAGATAACGGTTGATATCATCCGCAAAAGAAGTCAAAATGCTTATCAATATCATCTCAAGAAATATCCCCCCCCCCATTGTGTTCACTTTTTGCCAGTTTAAAATTGGGCAAATACTTGTATTCCTTTCAATGCGAATTTTTTTTTTTCCAAATACGTAACAAAATACGAAAAAAAAAAGTCGAAACATTTCAGCAGAGGAATTATGGGCCTTAATCAAATTTAAAAGCAGCAGTATTTTTCAAAACACTTTTTGAGAACAAGTCAACTTTGTTCATTTAGTTATTTGAATTTTGTCAATTAAATTTACTTAGATTAAAATGGCAGAAAAATACGTATGCCTCACAATTCAAAATTATTATTTCATGAATAAAAAAGCAAAACATAATTAAGAAAATTTAACATGGATCTTCGGTTAGATGAGTTTCGCACTATTGTCAGGAGTGGGTCCGTTAACGGACCCTTCACAAAATATCTTATCATAAAAACGGACCCCTCACCAAATATTTTGACTTAAATTATTTTGTGAAGGGTCCGTTTTTATCTTTTAATCGGACCCTTCACAAATTTGTTTATCTTCATTAATGTTTCGTAAATCGAATAAACCCTTCCCAGGAAGGGAGGGGGGGGGGGAGAAAGACAAATGTAAACGAACTAAATTTTGTCTTCGGCAGACGATTCTTCCTTTATTCGTCCGAAATGAATATTCTGCGTTCAGCAGTATAGGCTAAATACCAAAGATTTATATGTTGCATCGCTAATTTAGAACTGCAATTGCTGTTTATTTTTTAATATTTAATTTTATTTAATTATAATTTTACAATTCAATTTTATAAGAATATATAAGAAACATAATTCTGATATAATTATCCTTATAATTAATATTATTTCTTCTAAGAACTTGTGCTGTTTAAGATTGTTTCGACATTTTTCTGGAAAAACAGTTAGTTAGAAATGAAGTAAAGCTATCAATATAAAATGAAGCTACTTACCAAAACATTTAGTTTTTGTCACTTTTTCTGACACAAAAATGCCAATCTAAAATTTTAGGTACTTTCTAGAAATTTTATTTTACAGTTATTCTGATTGAACTAATTAAGTAACACTCTTTGCAGTAAATGTGCAACTCATCGAATGCAACACGTTGAACACGCATTGCATCGTCATTTTTGTTCTCCCGCTCAAATGACCGGTTGTGGTAGAAATAGGTATAGGAAATAGGTACAAGAAATAGGAAATAGGTACAAGTATTATTCGAAACAAGCAAAACATAAAAAAAAATAATAATTATAAATTATTAACTTTATATAAAAAAGAAAGATTTTGTTAGAAAAAGTCATGAAGTCAAACATGCAAAAACGATAAGATAAGAGCATTTTTGATGCCAAAGTTCTTGAACGGTCATTTGACCAGTAAGGAACGTTTATTGTTAACTTAAAAACTCCTTTTTTTAGGGTGTATTTTAACTAGAAAAACTTCTTTATTGGCACTACAGCCCAGGGTGTGCCTTAGCCTGTCGCACAACAATTCGCCAGGCAGCTCTTTCCCTGAATTTGGTCTTCCAATTGGAGATCCTTAAACCATTCCAGACACCCACCATCCATCCACCTTTTCTTTAGTCTGCATCTCGCCCTATTGCAATGCAAGATCTTTACCACTCGAGGTAATCTGTCAATGTGACATGAAATACTCGGTGCTTTGGTGAATTTTACAATATTTCTATGCTTAATAAGAGCTTCCAGCTCATCATTAGTTCTTATCCATTAATAATTAATAGTTAGCTGTAATTGTATTGGGCCATAAATTTTACTTTCATTTTAAGTATATTTTGCTTTAATAAGTCTTTTTGTATCACAGTCCACATCTCGCAGCCATGTTACCACGGGAAGGATGATTATTACGTATATGTTTAGTTTAATTGCTCTTAGGATCAATTTTATTTCTTTTTTACGTATGCTGTTAAAAAAAACGCTTTGGTCCCCTTTCCGAATTTTAAGAAATTTCTTCTGAAATTGTATTTGAAGTGTTTATAATTGAGCCTAGATATGCAAAGCTATCCACGGTAGCACATTTAAATTTATCAACATTAAGAAATTCACTATAGTTCTTAGTAATATTAGTTTTTTTCTTCATATATATTTTATTTTATTTTATAACCGTCGTTGAACAGCCGACCCAATTTCATGGGTTTACGACTACTTACGTTCAACTCCGTAGCCTTGTAATTTTGAACCAATCCAGAGGACAAGGAAACTCCTGGATCAGTACCCCCAGAGGTATTGATTTGTTGTGGGAACATGGAGGACTTTGAGACTCGACAGATTTAACGTGCATCAGTCACCATTTACTACACGGGGAGTCTTCGGCCGGCGAGGATCGAACCCACGACCTCTTGGATATGGGCCCAGCGCCCTACCGACCAGGCTATCCCGGCGCCTTCATATATATTATTTTTTGTTCATTAAGTAAAAGGCCGGTTATGCTTGCTACTTCTATTAGTTTTTGTAAATGCAATTAAATCATTTAAAATTTTCGCAGTATAGTTATGTCATCAGCAGAGGCACAAACTACGAGTTGTTTTACTGGTAGTTAAGCCGCTAATTTTCTAAATGACGGATTCAAGTACTGTATCATCAGCAAAAGCACTCATTGGAGTCTCTGAAATCTGATTTCTTTATGGCCAGGGGTCTGTCCAGACATTTTGTGAAAGGTCCGTTTTTCGTGAAATTGTGAAAAAATTATTCACATTCTTTCAACCAGGGTTCGCTTTTATGAATTTGTGCAAATAGGGTCCGTTATTGCAAAAAAAAACTTTTTCAAGGAGTTTTTAAATTGTAAAGACATACAAGATTATGCTCAACACTGTAAAATTATAATTAAAAATATTAAATTTTAAAAAATAAACAACAATTTCTGCTTCTAAATTAGAGATGCAACATACAAATATTTGGTATTTAGCCTATACTGCTGAACGCAGAATATTCATTTCGGACAAATAATGGAAGAATCGTCTGCCGAAGACAAAACTTAATTCGTTTACATACACCTTTCTTGTTTTCTGCCCTGGAAAGGGTTTATTCGATTAACAAAATAATAATGAAGATAAACAAATTTGTGAAGTGTCCGATTAAAAGAAAAATTATTTTGTGAAGGGTCCGTTTTTAAGTTAAAATATTTTGTGAAGGGTCCGTTTTTATGAAAAGATATTTTGTGAAGGGTCCGTTAACGGACCCAAATTTCTTCTAAACAGACCCCTGATGGCGGATTCAAGTACTAAATTGAAAATTAGAGGCTATAATGCTATCTATCCAACACCCATATTGATGTCGAAAGTTTCTGAAAAATCATTTTGTGCAGGAAGGATAGCTTTATATTCTATTTGATAAGGTGTTTATAGATCCAAATTGATTTAAAATTTTGGCTGAGTTAAAGATACCAATCAAATGAATCCAAATGACTTAATTTACTAATTAAATTTAATATCTATGCAACGTTTTCAATGGCTCATTCGGTAGGGCGCATCCGTTTAAGAAGAGAAAAAAAATTACCTCCAGCCTTGACCTTTCTTGTTGTATAGCTTCTAGAATGGCAGACCTTTGTACACTGCCCCAATGTCTCCGTTGCATAATCGCCATGTGGACACCGAACGCGCCCCTGAAAACATCATGTTTTGTTAAAATGCATGTTTTGACATTTCAATAATAAATGAAATATCATGCTCGAGTACATTGTATTATAAACCTAATAAAATTGAACCAACTCTCAATAAGTATGAAATGTCAAAACGATCTAATTTAATACAAAATATTAAGATTTAAAGATTCAAATATGACAATGACTCCTGAACTCCAAAAAATATAAGTCTAAAAATAAAAATATTAACTTATCACACTTTATAGACTTTTGAAATGTACTCAGCATTAAAAACAAAGATTTATGTCTGTTGAAAAGAGTTTATTTGAGAATATTTCTAAGTTTCCAGCATTAAAATATTAATAATAAATCTACTTACAGCTCTTCATATTTTCTCCTAGCGCGCTTCACTCTACTCTCCTGAAAATTAAATTGAATTTATGTTAGAAAATTATTATAAATAGATTATTATTTTTCACTGCTGAAAAAGACACATTGCTTTCTCGAGAAATTAAGTAGTTGTTGCACTATATTGCTATTCGCGTGCTCTTGAATAAAATTATTTTTGACAGTTAATTAGATAGTAATCAATGCATCTGTATCAGGGTTGGCAAGTTTTTGACACATGACGGTTTTTACCGGTTTATACCATGGTTTTTACCGCCATGTCAAAAAACCCTCTGTCAAAAACGTCGAAAACTGTCAAAAACCCATAGTTTTGTTAAAACTGTATTTTAATTTGAGTTCAACTGCTTATGATTTAAAATTAATTCATTTTTGAGCAATAAAATTAGAAAAAAAGTTGCTAAAAAATATTTAAGAACAGATTTTTGCATTTTCCCAACATGATTATATCAAATCATACTATTTGAAGTAAAATATTAGGATACTAAATAAAATTTTCAACATTTCCAAGCATCATTTTGTTTGGCATAATACATTACTGAAGAATGTCTAGTCATTCGTGACTTAGAATTTGTTAGTAGTTACAAGTTTTGAAAGTTTTGTTTAGCTTATTTCTAATATTTAAGAAATGCCAAATTTTAAATTCTTCTTTTTAGTTCTTGAATTTATTAATAGTTTCAAGTTTTATTTGTTTATTTCTAACAATTAAGATGTGCAAAATTTTGAATCCTTTGCAAATCAAGCTATAATGATAAAAGTTAGGTATCGCTATTTTCAATAAGTATGTTACAATATTTCTGTATGAATGTATATCCTTCTATAAGAATACATGTATATAGTTGCAAAATCAATAGCAATCATTTACAACATTCATTTATAAAGGCAATTAAGTGAAAATAACATATTGTCCGCTATATGCCATAAATTAAAGAAAACAGTATGTTTTTGACGGTTTGGTTTTTACCACTGTCATGTCAAAAACCAGTTTTTGACGGCAAAAACCCAACCCTGAATCAAGGGGAAGAATGGTTTATGTACATGAAAGCTGATTTGGAAAAAAAACCGAACATATGTTTATTTTCATTATTGTTTTGTTAATCAAATAAATCCCTCCCAGAAAGGAAGGGGAGAAAGACGGATGTAAACGCACTAAATTTTGTCTTCAGCAGACGCTTCTTCCTTTATTTTTGTCCGAAATAAATATTTTGCGTTCAGCAGTATAGGCTAAATACCAAAGATTTGTATGTTGCACCGCTAATTTAGTACTTGCAATTGCTGTTTACTTTTTAAACCTTGCTGTTTACCTTGAAAAAGTTTTTTTTTTTTACAATAACGGACCCTATTTGCACAAATTCACAAAAGCGGTTGAAAGAATGTGACTCAACGTTTATTTTATATTCACAAATTGTGAGTCATTTTTTCACAATTTTACAAAAACGGACCCTTCACAAAATGTCTGAACAGACCCCTGTATATCATAAACTACCAAAATTGCATTCATCCCCTATTTCGTTGAAAATAAAAACAAATTCAGCACACTTAAAACCAAGCAACTTAAACTACACAAAGAAACCAAAACAAAGTTTAAAATATATCTAATAACTAAATTTTGGCTTCAAATTTGCAGAAATGTCATAGAATTTTCTCTGAAGACTTACTTATACATAGAAAAGTGTTTGTTATCTTTCAATTAGTTTTTCCTATTAAAACCTTTATTCAATTTAAAAACATTAAATGTTAAAAAACCTTTTTATGCTGAGCGTCAGTTTTCATGATTTCAAGTGTATTTAGGTAGGTAAATTGAGAGCCCTAAAGAGTCTTTGAGGTAATTAAACGCAGATCATTTGTTATTATTATAATTATTATTATTTTATATCAAATTGTATTCTGAGTTATATGAAGCTTAAAGCAGGGGTCTGTTTAGAAGAAATTTGGGTCCGTTAACGGACCCTTCACAAAATATCTTTTCATAAAAACGGACCCTTCACAAAATATTTTAACTTAAAAACGGACCCTTCACAAAATGATTTTTCTTTTAATCGGACCCTTCACAAATTTGTTTATCTTCATTATTATTTTGTTAATCGAATAAACCCTTTCCAGGGCAGAAAACAAGAAAGATGGATGTAAACGAATTAAGTTTTGTCTTCGGCAGACGATTCTTCCATTATTCGTCCGAAATTAATATTCTGCGTTCAGCAGTATAGGCTAAATACCAAATATTTGTATGTTGCATCTCTAATTTAGAAGGAGCAATTGTTGTTTATTTTTTAAAATTTAATTTTTTTAATTACAATTTTACATTGTTGTGCATAATCTTGTATGTCTATACAATTTAAAAACTCCTTGAAAAAATTTTTTTTTTGCAATAACGGTCCCTATTTGCACAAATTCATAAAAGCGGACCCTGGTTGAAAGAATGTGAGTAATTTTTTCACAATTTCACGAAAAACGGACCTTTCACCAAATGTCTGGACAGACCCCTGCCTAAAGAGTCTTTGAGGTAATTAAACGCAAATCATTTGTTATTATTATAATTATTATTATTTTATATCAAATTGCATTCTGAGTTATATGAGGCTTAAAGGAAGTTTCATTCAAATTAAAGGAAGAGATAATTTTTAAGCCATCTCGGAAATACAAGAGATACCGCTACAACTCTTTCTTTTAAAATTCCTCAAACCATTAAAAGTTCCCATAATTATTTTGCTTTTTAGTGCAGAAAAAAAAAAGGATTTAAACAGAAAATAAAAATATCTAAACTCAATTCAAGTACCATTCTGATAGTGAGTGGTTTTATTAAAGAAAAGTATAATTTTGCACTTATAACAAATGCATCTGACATATCTATTTAGATAAGTGAAGTATTGTACTCTGTGTGCAGTTGTGCTCTCATTAGAATTGAGGTTAAACATGATTCATTGGACGAATCAGTTTAATAATATTTGCAAGAATTTTTATGTAAAAATGGGACAATTTAGCGTTTTTAAAAAAAAAATTTCTTGACTAGTAATTAACCAGTCTCCGTCAACAAGATGGGGAAAATAAGTTTTGATAATGAGAATGGAAGCTTTCATGGAATAAAATTGCGACAGTTAAAAAAAAATTGAATTTCAATAATTCAATTAATTCATCAAATGTTCATTAACAAATTTGGGATATGCTTTCCTGAACTCTAATGAGAGAATTATTATCTAATTTAATATCCGTTTAGTTTCTGTAACAAACAGCTCTTGGTCTTTTTGCAAGATGTATTTCAATGACAAAATTTCTAGGACCACTATGCAAACAGCATGCTTGAAGAGACACCTTCGCAATTTCCTAACAAATAAAGACAACTCTAAGAACAAGAAAAGAAAACTCACCTCGTCAGAGGGTGAGGAATCATCGCTCGATGAATAACGCCTTTTGCGGCTTCCAGATGAACAGCATGAACAAGTTGGGAGAAGCGGCTCGCTGAAAGAACAAAAATATTAATTTAAAAATCGTGCATACCAATCAGTAGAGTACCTTTAAAAGTGCCCATGAAGTTTCAGAACGCATAAAATTTCAGTCTTCAGTTTGTAATAAAATAAACACAACACATTTATTTGCACAGATTTATATGCATAAATAATACTAACAAGGACTAAACCTGTTACAATATCTAGACATCTTTAAATGAAAGGTATTAAAGAACAATTGAAACTCTTTTATCTTGATGAAGGTAGAGATCAGTAACAGTTTAAAGCGATTTTGGAATTATTTTGGAATTATTATTAATAAAGATTATTTCTAAATGTCACTTGCCAAGTGTTTTCATCATAGAAAAAAAATGAGTGAGAATTTCTCACCCTTTCTCAAAAACAGGGTGAGATTTCAGAAAGTTAAGTGAGATTTCTAAAAACTGAAAAAATACAAATAGACTTGGAAAAAAAATTTCTTTTGTTATAATACATTTTTAACGTCTTCTATTTTTTAAAGCATTGAATATTTTTGCTGCATCATCATAGAAGATTTTGCCTTTACTAGGTATTTGTCCATCTTACATTAGTGCATAAAAATATTTGAACGTCTTACATGAAAAACCATACCTACAGTAAACACGTGATTGCAGAGAAATGTGTTCTGGAAGGGGTTCCGTGATTCGGAGGGGTTGTGTTCTATTGTTCGAAAAGGTTCTGAACAATACCTACTGGTAAATAGGGAAGCTAGATAACGGGGCAAGTGTTGAAAATAATGAAGATCCAGGAAGAAAAGTGAAACGGATTTTATTCTAAATGACGTAATTCGAAGCTTTTTCCAAAATGAGAGAAATTCGCGAATTTTGAAATTGATTTATAGAATGCGCGAATTTCTCGCGGTAATAATTTTTAATGCGAGAAAAGAAAAAAATATGCGAGATTCTCGCGTTCTCGCGCTGTAGTGAAAACACGGTGAAAGGCAAAAGAAAAAATTATGATTTGAATTTTTATTTTTTAACTTAAAGCGAGTTATTTCCGAACATGCAATTTGTACGAAAATAATAAAAAATTTTAAATACTTTTTTTGTGATTTATTTTTAAGTATTGACTATCCATTGTTGTAATTTTTTTTTTCTTAGTCTCGATTTCTCTCTTACATAACAGCCAGCAATTAAGTTGATTCCAAAAATAATGAAATATTACCAGATATAAAACTGTGCATTTATATTAAGTTTTTTTTTTAAAAAATGTCAACACAACAGAAGAAATAAGCCGTTCCCTGTTGTATGCTTTATGTATAGCGCTAAAGATAAAAAAAAAAAAAAAAAAATATTGTCTCAACTTTTCTATCTCGCTTTCTTTTTCTATTGACTAAAGTGACATTTCAAGTGATTCATCAAACTGACGAGGAATATCAGCCTGACGACTATTTCTGAAGTTTAAATGAATTTTCTTCCACTGAAATGGCAAGAATATGACTCCTCTTGAAATTATATGAAGCGTAGAAAAATTTACAAATCAAATCAGACAGAAAAAAAAACGATTATTTGTGGGAGAATTATTAATTATGGTAGCAAAAAATACCATGTTAGTCGATCTGCTGATCACTGAAGTGAAACTAAGGGGTTGCTAAAAGAGCAATTTTTAAATTTTTTACTTAACGCCAGTTATCTTCGAAAATGCAATTTGAGCGAAAACTATCAGAATTTTAAATGTTTTTCTTGATTTCTTTTTCTGCTTCTAAGTATTGACCATGGTTGTAAAAATATTAATTTTTCTTTGCCTCAATCTTTCTTACTCAATCGCAATTAAGTTAGTTCCAAAAGTAATAATAAGAAATTAAATATTACCAGATATAAAACTGAACATTCATATTGAAATTTTAAAAAAAAAATGAAACAAAACATAATACAAAAATGGTTTTTTTCCACATATGCATGATCATTTTTGAAATATTTTTAATATTAAACATAAAATATAATATTAAACATAAATTATAAATATTACAATAATAATAATACTAATTATAAATAACTACTTACTTCATTTGTGATGGGCCTGCTTGACCCACATTTTCAAAGCGCCTAACGCCCCTCTTCTGAAAATTAAATTTAATTTTTATTAGAAAATTATGTATATTTTTTAAATGAATTATTTTTCACTACTGAAAAAAAAAACGAAAATTAATCATATTGCATATAGAAATTAAGTAAATTTTATTCATTTGTTACATGTTCTGATGCAACCACATGTTGCTTTCCACTTGCACTTGAATAAAATTTACAAGTTATTATAAAATTATTTCTCTTAGAATTAGTTAATTAAATATTATAAACATAGTTGAACAACCAATCCATTTGGGTTTACGACTACTAATATTTAACTCCATAGCATTGTAATTTTGAACCCAATCCAGAAGACAAGGGAACCCTTACATCAAATATTGAGAGAAATTTGGCCTTCGTGGAGGTTTTTTTTTTATTGAACCTACCAGCATTTGAGTTACATAGGGAGGAAAACCAAGATAAGATTTCTCAGTTAGCCAGACAGCAAGGGGACTCTTAATCTTCTGAGCAACGAGCTCGGCCTGATTAATAATAAAAAAGTGGTTGCTTGTAAAAAGTAATTTTTAGATAATGACGAACATTTAGTTGAAACACTATAACCGCCAAGAAATGTGAAAAACATTTCCCTCGCTTTTCTTTGCGCGTAATGATAAATTTGATAATTTTAATTTAATCTTGGTTAGAATAAATTATTTTTATAACTTTTATAAATATTGTTTTACACTGATACTTAAATTGCGATTTTTGGGTTGAGTTAAAAATTCAAAAAATATGAAGATTAACTCGTTATATTCACAATGATGATTGGTTGTCTGTAAAAGACGCTAAAAGAAGCATGGGAACTCAAACCCTTGATCCGTTTAACACTGAGGACATTTTTCGTCAGCACTGTGGTCGGTGCGAGTCGGGTGCGGGATTCAAACCCGGATCACCTCAGTGGAAGGCAAGCTCTCTTTCCCGTGAGCCACAATGGCTGTAACTGTAATTTATTAAATAATAATAAACAAGGTGAAGAATGAAGGAAAATAATGGAAATACTTAACGAAACTTCCCTAAAAGATGTCGCGCGGTAGGAAGAAACTTTAATTTTCACCCACAATACAAATATTAGCTCCAATTGTTTACCGCAACCAGGGTTGCCACTTAAATCTTGAAAAAAAATTTCCCTATACATATTATACACAATATATTAAGTGGAAACAACAATTACTGTGATCTTGTGTCAGCTATATTGGGATAATTATATTTATTAGTTTTCATTGCTGGAACATATTTAAATAATGCTATAATAAATTAAATAGTTTAATATAACTGAAATGTCATGGTTAAATATCCCATCCCTTTGAGTAGTCACCATTTTTTAAGAGACAAAATTCCCTGTATATTCCCAGTTTGTAAAGAACAAAAAATCAAAAATTCCCAGAATTTTTCCAGTTATTTCAGGTAATTTTTATATTCCCTGTATTTTTTAAATTTTCCCTGTGGAGTAGCAACCCTATTAACCTGATAATACTTTTGTAACACACAATTCTTCCAGAATCAAGACCTTCGAATAAATAAATAAAAAATGATATATATATATATATATTTTTCATATTTAATTTAGTTAACTTATAAAGGTCATAAGAAGCATTAAGTTTGAAAGAAGCACTTTGAAACATCAATGAGACAACAAAAAGTAATCTTCCCATTTCAAATATTTCCCTACAACGGTAGGGGAGAGTGGGGTCAATTGTAAAATTTTTTACTTAACTATTTTTAACTAACAAAAAACCTAATATATTATTAGTATTAATTGACAGACGAATAAAGTAGACTATCCTCTACTAGAAAAAAAAATAAATACCTTATTTTAAATGTTATTATATTAGTTATTAACAATTTTTGACAGTCGCGCACTTGTTACAATTATCCCCACTTACGGGGTCAATTGTAACAGTTCATAAATTCAACTAAAATATAGTTAATTATAAATATTATCATAGTTGTGATACATTTTTTTACTGATCAAAATAGTAGTGATATTTTAGGAGTAAAAATAATAATGAACAGAGACCTAATGGGTTAAACTTTTAACTTTAAAGGGTTACAAATTTTAATTTATGCTGTGAAAGGTGACAAATGAAATAATGCACATGCAACATAATATAAATGATATAGGAAACTATTGGTGGTTCTTAAAGAGTTAAGTAATGGTTTGTGAACATAAGATTATTTATTTTCAGCTATTACAATCGTCCCTTTACTTATTGTTAAAATCGTCCCCAAGACGCCATTTCAGCTTCATTTGTTAAAAACATTGCTAGTTAATAAACAAAACTAAACTTTTTTTTTTTTGAAATGTTAATTAAGGGGTCCACTTACATATTCGGTTAATATTTTTTATTTGTTTAAACAAAATTACTTTGTTACAATATAATATTCTAATACGAAAAAAAGTACTTACGCAGCGTGAAAATATATTTTGTGACGTAACTCTTTCAAAAGTACATAAAAATGGTTGCCAGCTGGGGTGTACATGTTGATTTATTAAATACACCTTACGCGCCACCTAGGAACCAAATCTAGAACCCGACACTCGAAATTTTTGCTCTGTTACAATCGTACCCTGTTACAATTGACCCCACTCTCCCCTGTTTTACTCTTAGGCAACTGTGGGATCATGCTTTAGCAGCGATGACATTTTGTGATTAATTAGAAGAAGTTCCTATTTTGCCTACTTACTTGAAAGAAATAATTTCCCACACAACCCTTTGGTGCCACTATTTAAGTAAAACCATGATGGAAGCACCTCTCAAATATAATTTATTCATACGCTAATATAAAAAAATTGTTGCGAGAAAAAATCACGAGTTGGTAGAAATTTGCCTTCATGGAGGACTTTTAGGTGGAACTAACCCACGTTACATGGGGAGGAAAACCTCCCACGGTTAGCCTGACGGAAAAGGGATTCTAACTAGGATTCGTCTACCACTGAGGACATTTTACGTCAGCACTGTGGTCGGTGCAAGCCGGAATTCGTATTGATTTAACCCCGATCCACGTCATTAGAAGGCCCCAGAGCCATCGTGGCTCAGTTAATTAAATAGTAAATAATCCACTAAACTGGAGATCATAAGGGAAAAGCCATTTGTCTTAAGAAAGCGAAGAAAAAACCACAGCAGCAAACCCACCCACGTCATAAAATTGTCGAACTTAGAAATCCTCGTTATTTTTTGTGAAAAAACAGACTGTTGCTGATCTTCATATAGGATCTTTCATCCACGCGAACTCTCCTTCTGTAAAAGAACGCTTTTGTAAGAGAAACAATTCTTTTAAATTGTAAATAGGAAAGTATAGTGTAAGGCAGTGGTCCCCAACCTTTTTGTACCTAAGAGCAAATACCAGAATATCGGTCGAATGGCGGTCACCATTCATTTTTTCAAGATAAATTTATAGTTGGTAGACATAGGTAATAATACACACTACATATAGTGCACAAAAAATTAAACTTCAAAAATTAATTTAACATATGAATGCAATTAATATTTTTGTGTAAAATAAATTATTACTAAATTTCTTTCAAAACATGCGAAGTATAAAAATTATTTATAAAATACAGTGGCATGTGGTGTTTCGCATGGCATTTTGCTGACCAGCGCTACATAATTGGGAGAATATAATGCTCTTTTTAAGAATGGAATTTAGTCCTTCAAATATATTCCAGAATTTCTCATGTGATATAATAGTTTTGAGGATAATGTCATCCAATGGAGATCCAAAATTTATGTATCCAATTCTTCTAGCCTTACTTGAAGAAATTCTGAAATGTATGTTGCTATTACGTTTATTTGGTTGGTAAGAGGAGTAACAAAAAAGTTATCAAAGGCTCGATGATATTAAATTGTTGCTATTAAATTGATCTTTAAGCAATTGGAGGTTAATGACAAATGTCAATTTCACTGTCACCTATCCATTTTTTCATGTTTGGAAAATGCAAAAGAGACTTCATTTTCAAATGTGATATCCACAAAACTAGCTTAGCTCTGAACGAGTTAACAGCCTCTATCATTTTCGCTTTATGATAGTCCTTTCCCTGCAGCTCCAAGTTTAAATAATTTAGTTTTTCCCTTATGTCCGTTATGAAAGACAAATCTGCTAGCCAAAGAGGATCTCTTAGTTCTAAAAATGTTTGATTTTTGGTTGCAAGATAATTTTTTATTTCTCCAATTAAATGTAGAAATCTATTCAGTCTATTAAATGTAGAAATCTATCCAGCGTACTTCAGTATGTATTTGCATAGCATTTATTGGGAAAATGGAAAACTGAAATATGTTATCGTTGAGCAGCGGGAGCACCTAGATCGATCGACGGGCGCCATGGTGCCCGCGGGCATAGGGTTGAGGACCCCTGTATGTAAGGTGAACGAATGACTAATTTTTTTACAGTTGTAGTTTCATATAGTAATTTTTCCAATCACAGTTTGGTGTCTTTATATCTGACAGTCAAGGCCCGATAAAGAGCATCTCTTCAAATTCTTTAAATGTATGAAAAGCTTTTTATGTCCATTTTATGCTAAGCTTAATTTTATTTACAACTACTTCTTTTTAAAAAAAATAATAATTTAAAAAATGATGCTGATTGTAAAATGCACTCCCAGGCAATATTATTCGAAGCACTGTAAGATTCTATGCAAAATAATTATTATCAGGTGGTACTATACAGCTTTATTGTTTTTATGCAACCTGCAACTTGTTTAAGCTCCTGTATTAATGGGTTAACACTGTAAATGCAATACGTTAAAAATATATACAAATAGGAAGTATATAAAAAATCTCCTAAATAAAACCCCGTTACATGTATGCTTAAATATAAGTGTATCGCATATAAACTCGTGCAAATCATGTCATTATTAAAAAAAATACAGTGTGTGAGACCTTTTGTCTCTTGGTTCGTTTTTAAAGACTACTCACTAAGGATGACCACGGATTATTTCAATTTTAGCTTATTTATTACTAAATTCTTGATTATAGAATTATTTACAAAATGATACATGAATTGGAGAATATAATATTCCGGAGCGCTGCTGCTCCCTTCTCTCTCATACTTTCTCTAGCATAGTTCCACCCAAAACTCAACTCTTCTGCGTTCAAAGCTAATCTCTCCTGCGTTCAAAAACTGATCTGATCTCTAAAAATTCTTTCTCATCCGAAAAAGTCATTCGCTCCACCCCCAATGTAGGGAACGACACCTCCCGTGTCCTTCACCCTCTGACCCTCAGGTCAAGGGGTCAATCAAATGCGTGGGAGAGGAATCAGGATCCTGACACCTCCCCCCCGGTTTCATCTAGTTCGACCTTCTTCCCTGGTCGTACAAGTGAAACCTAAAAACAATGCAAGCCCATCCCTGCACCAAAAAA
>NC_092209.1:92811401-92827886 GCF_043381705.1 Parasteatoda tepidariorum
AATTTTACAGTGTTGAGCATAATCTTGTATGTCTATACAATTTTAAAACTCCTTAAAAAAAATTTTTTTTGCAATAACGGACCCTATTTGCACAAATTCATAAAAGCGGACCCTGGTTGAAAGAATGTGAGTAATTTTTGCACAATTTCACGAAAAACGGACCTTTCACAAAATGTCTGGACAGACCCCTGCATATTTCCTAGACTTTTTAAAATTTCTTTAATAACTTAAACTCGAATCATTATTAATAAAATTATATTTAAATTAAATAAATTAGTTAGTTTTTTATTAAAAGCGAACATAAAATATTTTGTTTTTTTCTTATCGATCAACTTTTTATTTCAATGTTAATGTAGACTCATTAATTCACTGTCACGCCTAATCGAAAAAAAAATCTATTTATAACTCTTAATTATTACTATAAATATGTTTCAGTTACTGATTCTCAATCTTATTGGCGATTCGTGATGTTCCACATATAATAATAAACTAAATAAGTTCCGAAATATTTAATACCGGAAAATTAAAATAGCAGCAAAAAGGGAGCCTATTAATGCTTGAGTATCTAAACAGAACAGAGTAAAAAAATTCTGAGTTGTAATTTGTAATTTTGAACCAATACAGAAGATAAGGTAACTCCTGGATCAGTATTCCCAGATTTATGATTTGGAGGACTTTATGACCGGGCAGATTTAACGTGCGTCAGTCACCATTTACTACATGAAGAGTCTTCGGCCGGCGGAGGTCGAACACGCGACCTTTTTGACAGGGGCCCAGTACCCTACCAACCAGGCTATCCCGGCCCATTTTATTACTATTGGAATTTTTCTTGATTCAATTGATTATGTTTTTGTTTTTAAGAAAAATACGCTTCTGCGTTTTGTCTAAAGAATGTAGTACTCACAGCATCACTTGTACACACACTAAAGAGATAATATAGTTTTTTCCTTTTTTAATATTGCCATTTAGAATCATTATGGTGTGAGGTATTTCATCTAGATCTCCTGTTTTAATTATATTATTCAAAAACTTATCAACTAAATTAGATAAAATAACTTTAGGGGATTTATTTTTAATAGTTTAATAAGTTTTAATAGTTTAATAATTTATATTTTTCACTGATCGTGACGGAATAATTTAAACAAAGCCTTTTAAATTAGTTAAGATTCTTCACAGATTCTATACTGTATTTTTAGCAAATTGAGAGTTCATCCTTCTGCTTACCCGGAACTACTCTCGGAATTGTTCCAATTCACCTTTTTCACTAATACCTAATAACCCCAGTTTTTTATAGTTTGATTTCTTCTACGCTAAATTTTAAATGTATCGTCATCGGAAATAAATGCTGCAGATAGTCTACATATATTAACACGTATCGAGCAATATATTATAATAAACCTTAAGAAAAATTTTATTGGATAAAATCAGGCCTATCAAAATGATATCGTTAAAAATATGACTAGTGATGTTATTTCAGGTTTTAAATGAGTTTCATCGAAGAAAAAAAAAACATGAAACTAACTTTAAAACTCTTAAACTCATTCGAGATATAAAAAAAAGGCCACTATTATTTTCAGGAGTGCATGATTCACATAATATTTTTAATGCCATTTGTTTCTCCTGTACATAAAAAAAAACTATCAGTTTAGCTTGCGAAAATACTAATAAACGTGAACTACATAATTGTATAAATTTCTACATTGAAAGGCCAAAAAGTCTCCTTTGCAAATTCAAAAGATATCAAAAAATCGTTCATTTACAATAGGGCCCACCCTGATGATTATCCATTTCAGATCTTGGCGAAAATCTCTTTTATTATTATTATTTTCGAATTATACTTTTCCCTAACTCTAGTTCTCGAAGAGATTACGAGAATTCATTTTATAGTCAGATTTTGCATGGTCTTCAATTTCATTAAAATTCATATTTTTTTTTATTATTAACCTGGGAGTTATTTTCAAGAGGTCAAGATATTTTTCATAAGCATTTTTTGAGAAATTTGGATTTTCAGGGTATTTCTTATTCTACAATTGAAAAATTCTTATTTTATTTATTTTACATAATAGTAACGGAGGTTGAGGAATTTAGCGTCATTCAGTAAAAGTTTTCAATCATTTATTACTCTTTCTTACAATTTATTCATTTGAATTATTTATTTTTTTTAAATTAAAAAAATAAAATTAAAACTGAAAGTCTTCACCAATTATTTGTCTTATTGATTCCGATTGTAGTTTTTTTTTCTTTGTCTTTAGTCAAATAGAATTTAAGAAGTTCCTCTTTTGCTGCTACACAGGAACAAACTATACTACAATTAGATTTCTTCCCTAATGTATTCAATTACAGAATAAGTAACCTCATTATAAAGCTATTGAAGTTTATATGCATAGAAAAAGGAACAGAGGTTTTACAGAAAATTAAAACTTATGGGTGGCCACTCAAATCAGATTTCAAATTTCCCTGATTTTTCCAGGTTTTCCAGATAAAAATCTTAAAACTTCCAGGTTTTTGTTTCTTTTTTCTTATAAAGTATAGGATGTGTACAAGAAAAGTGTCTATATTATAAAATATTTTATTCAAAATGTTACTTTTTTAACATATCATACTTGAAAAAAATAATTTATTTTGAAAATTTTCAAGATTTTTTATTTATTTTTTAATGTTTTGGTACAAAATTTTGAATCAAAAATCATATATTGACCAACAAAGGAGCCTTTTTTTAAAATTAAAATATGTTATAAGAGGTTAAAATGAAATAGAAAAAATTGCCATTAATGCAACAATTGTAACAATTTGTCGACAAACATTGCTGTTAGCGATTGTAAAAAAATGTGTGATTCGTTGGTTTGCTCAGAAAAAATAATTCACAGATTTCTTTGAATGGGAGTAGAAAAAGAAAAAGAGTGCGATATAAAATCTATTATCATAAAATTTAACCAACTAATTTTTGGAGAATTTTATAAAGTTAAAAATACAAAAACATTTTGTCAAAATCGAGAAAAAAAATAACCACCAAAGCATCGGAACAAACTTGAGCCATAAATGGATTCAGCCCAAAGACAGTATTTAAAAATAGAAGCTAATATCCTAAATCTTTTTCCACCTACACCAGAATCTTTCCTAAATTGCACAGTCCCATAGCGGTCAAAGGTTTCTGCATTCGTTTAGCAACAGTAGGAGAATTTTATGTGGCATTCTAGTTTAACAGCTGTAATGGAGCAAATTTTGATGCAAGCAAAGTATTGCTAAGTTGATGATATTTCAACTGTTTGGCGATACATTTCCGTTAAAAAAAAGTGGGTATAATGGATGAAATAATTTAAATTAAGAAAATTAGCAAATAATTTAAATTAGTGAAATTAAAAAAATTATCAAAGAAAAATTTCCAGCTTTTCTTTAAAATTCCCTGATTTTTCCAGGTTTTTATCCAAATTTCCCTGATATTTCCAGGTTTTTTCCAGTATAAAAAAATTCCCTGATAATTCCAGGTTTTCAAGGTTTTCCAGGTGGGTGGCCACCCTGTATATGTTTTAAATTTCATATTTTATTTTTCGTTTTTTATTATTGTTAATTGATATTTTATTGATATTTTATTATTGTTAGCTAGTATCGTAGTTTTTAGCTAGGAAAATTTCCCACACATTATTACAAGAGTAACACATTTTTTTATTACAAAAATAAGGCACGTTCACTTTGATGTTTGTAGTTTTTTTTCCTTCCTATATATACAGAGATGCCAACTGCTCCGGACGCGCCATAATAATTTAAAAAAACGTTAAATAACCAAAATTTACAACTATTTTATAATTTTGTTTACTTTTTAAACGGTGTCGCATGACCTAGATGAAAAGAAGTGTCGAATTATATAAGCCTTTGAATTATTTAGAAATAGTAGTGGACAAAAACCTAATAAATTGAATTTAATAAACCAAGATTGACACATTAATTAACTACCACTCGAAAATATTTATTTGCATCTTCTCTCTCATCCTCAAAACCAATTAATTTCCTCGTTGAAAGGCGCCAGTCTGTCCAGAAGGGAAAAGTACCAGAATACGAGTGCGTGAACGGGAAAAATGTGTCGAATATTAAACGAACTTTTCTTTAAAACAATATATTATTTTGTTTAGACATGGTAACAATATTTATTTCACATAATGTTGTATTTCAATTTAATCCTTTAAAAATGAATACTGTGTTATTTTAAAGTTTCATAATTTTTTTTTTATATAAAAAATTTTGTACACATTAAAAAACATTGAATTTTTGAAAGTTCATAATTTAATTTTTTATTTGTATTTTTTTTAGAATATAAAACTTAATGCTAAGATTGTTTTTTTAACTATAAATCTACAAAAAAGAGGCTAAACAGAACAGAAAATAATATAAGTTATTAGATAGAAGAATGAACTTACATTAGCAGATGTTTTGCTAGAAGAACTCAATCTGCGCCGTTTGCACACAGGCCGGATGCTGAAAGAACAAAAAAAATTTATATAAAAATCGTGGGTACTAAATCAGTAACGTAGTTTAAGGATATCAATACGCATAAAGTGACAAAACTCACAAAATTTCAGTTGTCAATTTTAAATATAACGAATATTTACTTGCGCTCGCCTATGGTCACGTATTTATATGCAAAGATTAAACTAAACATCTTTAGACCAAAAGAGCAATTGAGACTCTTTTATAATGTGATGAAGGTAGAGATCTCAATTTAAAAACTAAATGAGAGAAGATATTAAAGTAACAATTTAAGGCATTTTGGAATATCAGACTGAAGATAATGTCTGAATGTCACTTGGAATTTTCCTGCCACTGAAATGACAAGAATATGACTTAATAAAGAAAGTATAGAAAAATGTTGCAACGCAGACGAAAAAAAAATAATCGTTCGAATTTTTATTTTTTAACTTATAACAAGTTGCTTCCAAGTATGCAATTTCTCCAAAAAATAACGAAATTTTAAATACTTTTTTTTAAAGGAGTGACAATTTATCTATTCTAATAAAAAAAAAAAGAAATCTTCTTTATTTGTCTGGATCTCTCGCTGACACGATCGAAATTAAGTTGATTCCAAAAGTAGTAAATATTACCAGATATAAAACTAAACATTTACAATGAAATTTTTAAAAAGAAGAAAAAAATGTATAAAACAGAGGTAAAAAGCAAAGATTTTGGTTTTTCTATCAAATATCGATTGACTATTTTTCAAATTCAGGTAATTATTTTGTTGCGATTTACGTATTGACAAAATGTCCTTCAAAACACTTTTTTTTATTTTTTTAAATATTTAATAAAAATCACTTCCTATTTTTTAACATTTTTAATATTAAACATAAAATATTTTTCAATGTTTTCAAAAATAATTTTCTTTTTTCCTCAAAATATTCCTTTCACAAAAATATTTTTTACAAAACTTGACAAAATAAAACATAAATCTTTCTTTAATATTTTATTTATTGTTGGGTGAAAAAAAATTGAGTTATAGTATTAAAAAAGTATTTTAAATTTGATTCTAAATGAGGAAGTAAAAATTCTAAACACAATAAGTAAAAGCTTACTTACTTTTGCTCTTCAACAGAAGAATCCTCATCTTCTTCCTTAAAATAGAAAAATAAATAAATAAATGCACAATCCTTAAAAGTAATAAAAAAAGTAGAAAACTATTTTAAAACCAAACGGAACATTTTTCACTCACGTTTTTAAAATTCTTTTTCTTATAAATTTAAGTGTTTCAGAAGATGTGAAATTTTAACTATTATTAAATAAAATAATAAAAAATAAATAATTTGAAATTAATTTTTACATGGAATTATCGTAAACGAATTTTATGCGTCTGCAATAAAAAAAAAGAAAAGAAAAGAAAAATCGATTTTTTTTTCAACTCCGGAATTATGACATAATAGGCAAAAAAGTGAAATGGATATAGTATTTCCGTATCGTGATCTGATCTGTCTCGCCAACTACAATCGCTATATTCGATAAATCAGGGGTGATTGTGAGTCAAAAATCCTGAAAATTTCTTGAGTAAAATCATTAATGACGGATTTCAGAAAATTAATATGTCTTAATAAATTTAAATCATTGATAGTTTCAAAACATGAAATTCTAAACAAATTATAAGCAGCATAATTTAAATGAATAATTATGTATAAGTTTACTTTTATCTCTAATCGCATTTATTATTCTACTAGAAAAAATGTTTACAAATAAAAGAGAAGCATGAATTCTAGTTCTAATATTTTGAAATAAAATATACAAGAATTTTTATACATAAATGTGATCGATGTTTTATTGAATCTGGATCGCTGTGAGGATCCGGATATCCGGATTTTTTCCGGAGCACAATCATCTCCGAATAAATAGATTTTAAACTTGTAAATTTAAAAAAAAAAACAAAAAAAAACACGGGGATAATTGCCGGGAGGTGGCTGGTTACGAGTTGCCCCTTCCCCCCCAGTTTCTCGCCGGCTGCTGCCCGGAAGTTGCCATTATTCTGACACTGATCACGATGCCGAAATCTCTTTATTTTGATTCAACTAATGAGAATATGTTCTGATGTTGGAGATTCCCGGGTTTCTGAGGGTTTTGAACCCAAGTTTGCAGCTATTTCTGTAGAACTTTATAGTTAAAAAAAATTAATTAATAAATCAAGCCAAATTAAAAGAAAAACAAAACATGTCTCTTTTATAACCGCTTTCCAAATATAAAAAATATGAGGGATTAATAGGGTTTTGTTTTAAATTTAAATTTCAGACTTCCAAATCTCTTTTTGGTTTTCATTTCAATGAAAACAACAAATGACGAATTTTAGCGATTTATATACATTGATGATTAACTATACTGGAACGCTCTCAAACTATAGGCCTAAACAATGATCTTTTTTTTTTTTTTTTTTTTTTTTTTTTTTTTTTTTTTTTAATGACTATGAATTTTGATCCATTTATCACGAAATGAATTTCAACCGCGATATAGCAAGCTTAGCTACCAACATTAATAGGAAAAAATCCAATAAATTTTACAAAATAACATAAATTTCGTGATAATTACTGCATAATGTACTAAATATTTACACGTAAGGAATTTTAGGGATTTTTTTATTCATCAAAATAGAAAAACTGCAATATTTTCCAGTTATGATTTTAGTTACATACATTTAATTACATAGAGTACATTTAATTCATTAAAGATAGTTAAAATATTTTTTTTTAATTTACTTAAAAAGAAAGTTCTGAATAAAAATAAACTGCATATTTTAGAACAAAAAAAGTTTTGAATTGATTTTTATAAATGAGGTTCGCTTCCTTATATATTATCCCCTTTTTTTAGTTTGATGGTGAAATATCCAGAATAAACATTCTAATTATTTACTTACATTAACTAAAAATGTAATTAATTAATAGGTTTTACAAGATAAAAGGTATCAACTTATGTGTTGCAATTAATTCGTTTCAAATTAGAACACCAAGAAATATATAAATTTTCATTTACGTGTGTAGAATTAATGTTGGAAAACAATTAATTAAAGATACTTAGTTTTAATAATCGGTGCTACAGCTGCTTACTATATTGAACGTAAAATATATGACATATTATAATTATAAAAATTAAAAAATTCTTCTAAAAATATAATTTCTAAAAACGTAGGCAACTTATAAAGTCATAATATAGTATAATTAAATGTGATAAAAACTGATATTATCATAATAAAAAGTTATAAAAAAAATGATAATTAACTATAAAAAAAATTATAGAAGAATAATGAAACATATGTTAGATCGCATCAAAGAAAATTTTTGTTTTGACGTATCTTTTTCAATCTAACATTCACCATCCAAATAGATATTATTTTCTGTAAACAATGATAATAATTTCGCGAAAAATTGTATAAATTTATTTCTATTGCCTCTAACTTTTGCTTAAGTTTATGATTTGTAATTGTCTGAGAATATTTCATTAATAGTTTAACACACGTACACGTGTGAGTTGAAGCAAGGAAATAAGAAAATCAAAAAATTAAAAAAAAACTTTTTAATACAAAAACAATTTAAAATTTTTTTCTACTTAATACTTTTCAATCACTATTTGAATTATTAAAGTTTATATTTGAGTATGATTTATTTTGTATTTTAGTATAATTTTTTTTTATTTATTTACTCATCCCTTTTCAGGATGAATTCTCATCCTATGTTCCACATTATTTTAGGTTTATAAAGATGGAATTCAGTTAAAACGTCTGTTAGCGTTTTGTTTGATGATCAGCAGACTAATTTCTTTCTTTTTTTTAAAATTCATTTATTTATTTAATTCTTTTGGTGGAGGTAAGCTATCTCCTTTTTTGATATCTTTTGGCAATACCCAAAACTAATCATATAGTTAAATTTACAGATATGTCAGAACTTTAACACTAACACAAAATAAATAATAAATTAAAAATAGAAAAAATATGCTTAATGTAGTAAGGCAAAGCATGCAATTAAAAAAATGCTCTAATTACAAGCGCAAAACTTTTATTTATTGTAACAGGGTGAGTAGGCAAATCTTTCAATCAAAAATAAGCCCCTTTTACGTACTTTTTAAGCACTCAAAAAAATTTTTAAGCACTATATACATTGACAAAGTACTTGAATTTTGTCAGACTTAACATGATCATGATAAAATAACTAGTTTTTGACAAAGAGCTCTTTTCTTGATTATTTTAGCTCTTATAAAAAAGATCAAGAGGTTTTTCTGTTCGATATCAGAGGTTGGAAAATGAAACCCGAAAGTGAGAAAATCCTGCAAAATGCAACAGAGTTGCACATGAGAGTGCAAGAGTCTCACCGAACTCCAGCTCAGTGGACGCACATGTGGAGTGGCAAGTATTTCATCAAACATGTAAAATGAAAGGCGCTTTCATACGCTATGGACCTACGAGTCGCCCAAATAGATTGCGGTTCAATGAATTGTGAAAACGTTGTATAGAACAATGTGAAAAGTACACTTAAGCACAATATGTGGAGAAAATCGACATTTCAAAGAAAAAAATCTCATTTCCAAAAAGAGAAAATTATGCACTTTTTAAAAACACTCGATGAAAAAAAAAACACTTTTAAGGTTTTTAAAAACGATAATCGAAATTAAGGAACTTTAAGCACTTTTTAAAAACGTTGCGCACCATGTAGATACAAACATCATGTCTATTATATTCAGTGCTGGATTACCCATTAGGCCAGACTAGGCCATGGCCTAGGGCCCACAATGATTAGCGGCCCCCTTAAAATAGATTTTTTTGAAAATAAATTTAAAAAAATTAAGAAAAACAATGATTTAAAAAAAAATCGATTTCAATATATTAATAAAATACGATAATTTTTTTACATAATGTTAATCATATTTATTTATTACTTATTTTAGTTATTATTTATAAGTATTATTATAGTTTATGTATTATAAGATTTATCAATGTTTTTTAAGTTTCAAATTTGTCATTTTGATTTGAGCGCGAAAAAAGTTCGCTGCTCATCGAATCAGATGTTCTCCGTGTAATTAATTTTGTTAACATTACAGATGAGTTTATTGATCACAAGAGCAGAAAAAAAGATTTTTGATACCAATTTTATAGTAGGGTTAATTTTGTGAAGTGTTAATAAATTTCAAATTTTTTTCAAAATTTTATGATTATTTTTTAGTTTTAATTTAACAAAATAAAGTAAAATTTGATTTATTATTATTTATTTTTATTTAAATATGCTTTCTTAATTGAAAAGATATATAAATACTTTCATATTTGAATAAATAAAAAATATAAGAGGGAAAAAAAATTAATCGACCCTAAAAATTTGACTGGCCTAAGGTAAGCTTAATCCGGCACTGATTATTTTCATAAAAACAAACCACAACTTACTCTTTCTCTCTTATTTGGCGCCATCTTTCTTCTCGCCATCTTTATTTCAGATGCTAAAAGAAGAAAAAAATACATTCAATCTAAATTTTATTCACATAACATCTTATTACAGTTCAAAAAATCAGGAAGGTCATAAATGATTTCTTTTTAAGGATGGTTTCAATTTTTTAAATTTTATATAGCGATCGTTTGCTTCATAATAAAAAAAAATTTAAGTCTATTTTTATTAACTCGTTTTTCAGTCTTTGATGATGAAATAGAAAACGCAACTCTGCTTTCTGACTAGCTAGAGTAGACAAAGGCGTAGCTAGACACTTTACTAAGGTAGAGCCATAATAGTAGTGAACGTTTTCACAGTTATATGAGAATTCAAGTAGTTAAGGCTTTTTAGAAATTTAATTTAACATTATTTCTATTACACTATTATAAATATATTATATTATATTATATTATATATATATAATTAGATATAATATATATGTAATTAAATCTGTACATAGTTTTTAACTACAATTTTTAAATATCGTCATTATATATTTTATGTCTACATTTAAAAAAGTAATTTTCACTCATTATCTAAATGCGAGAAAATTTGTTGTTCATAATTATTAATTAAATGCATGCTATGAGACAATTTCAGTGGATACAGTTTTTTTTTCCAAAAGAAAGTAAACTAAATAAAAAATTATTTTTTGATCAACAGCTTAAAAAACGTTTTCTTTATTTTATGCCGAAGATTATTAGAAAATAAACGCCAGCGAAAGTGAATTTTTGTTTTGAAAAAAAAAACAGGTTTGTATTTAAAAAAATTTTTAAATCACTTAAAAAATTTATTAATATACCGCTATGAGGAAAAAGAAGAATGTTATAAAAATTTAACCAATTGAAAATAATCCTAACATTTTAAATATTTGTAATAGCAATCAGAGTTAAACCTACCGAATACTAAAACTTAGAATAAACCGAATAATTTTTCTGCGTAATTATTATTTTAACGGTTAATTAAATTTTCTTAAAAATGGAATGTTAAAAAAAAGAAAAGTGTTTTTGGGGGATGACACCCTATTTTTTTTCAAAAAGGGGAATGAGGGAGCATTTACCTGGATGGAGCAGGGTGGACCGCATTTTTTAAAGTGCATAGGGGAGCACTGGTAAAGGTATGAATTTTTAGTGACAACTTATAATAAAATAAGATGGATTAAAAATTATTTCGGTAACTGTAATGACCGATAAACGAGGATAGATAAGAAAATAAGGTAATAGTACACAGGCTGTGTGGCCAAACTTTCCAACAAAAAATATTTTTAAGCACTTTAAAATAAAAATAACAAAATCATAATGATATGCACAGAAAGAAAAACTTAAAAACTTTAAAATAATGATAAAAGCATAATAACCCCAAACAAAATTTTACACGTGCAATTTTAAATATGCTTTTCATAGAATTGCACAATCTGCTTTTTTAAATTAATAATTACATTATAGAATTATTAAAAAAATTTATATAAAATTTTTACAAAAATTTATAATATTAATTATGAGAATTTACTTAAAAATCATATACAGGATTATATGTATTGATCATCATACTGGATCGATAAAACTGAGCAAAATAGAAAAATAATAAGAATGTGGCACATTAAGAAAAATCAAAATGAAAATGAATTCATACTGCAAATGTAAATTAGTAAACGACCTATTCTGTCTCCGAGAATGTGCACTTTAACATTTAAAAACTGAAGCGTAAAAAAAACATTCTAGCACAGTAAAACTACTGATTTTATGATTTTGCAAAAATTAAAATGCATTTATCATTTATGTAATTACTTTTCAATACAATAACCAAATTCATTTGATTTAGTTCAACTAATATTATTTAGAGATGTTGCAGTAATGTTTGCTTATTTTATTAAAATTTTTACAATATTTTGTAATTTTTTTTACATTTCTGAAATTTTAAATGAAAACAGCTTAAGAATTGTTTTCAACTAAAATACAATTTTAAATTAAATATAAGTTTAGGCAATTGCTAAAATGATACAAAGATAAATTTAAAGAAAAATTAAGTTTTAATAATCATTTCGGAAAATCGTTTTCTTCTCATTATTTTTTAAATTTTGAATATATATATATATATATATATATAGTTGTAGGGAAAAAGTAGAATGAAAACAGTAAAAAACATATAAAATAGTAACAGAAAAAAGGGTAAAAAAAAAATTAATAATAAAAACCCGGAAAAAAATAAACATCCAGAAAATAAAAGCTATAATCTTTTCATCAACTCACACGATTATGTCCTCAAAAAGGAGTGCTTTCTAATATTATATCAATATAGCTAAAGCAAAATATATCAATACAACAGTGTAAGGAGCACTAAAAAAAAGAGTTTACAACAAATAATTAAAAGAAAACACATAAATATCACGTAAAAACAGAAAATAAAATTTAAAGAAAAAACAGAATAAAACACAAAAAGAAATCTATAAAGCGATAATATATATATATATATGATGCATAATTTGTCGAAACAGAAAGATCAGAGGAAAGAGTGTGTTATAAATTTTGAAATGCATTTGTATGCATATTGTAATTATATAAAAATATGCACAAAAAGGTCTTTTTTTGCAGGCGGACTTAATTTCACATTTTTATTATTATTATAATAAGACGTGCGGTGGCTGAGTGGTAGCGTTTTGCGCTCCCGTACCACAGGTCCTGGGTTCGATCCTCGGACTGGGACCGCGTTCAGCTGATTACCTAACCGGAACATCTGTTCCAGCACTAATTTTTCGCCTGTTCTTCCTCCTCAACATTAATTATTTTTAGTATTCCTTATTCTATTTTTTGAAAGTATTGAATAGTTAAATAACTTATTGTAAATTATAAAGATTATAAATCTGCTAGTTTTTTTAAAAAATTTAATACGGAATATATATAAATAGTTGAAAACTTGAATCAATTTTTTTTTCTATTGAAGCTTAACTCTAAACGCAACTAATAAACATTTATAATATACAATCATAAACATTTGTATTCTTAGAAAGAAATAAAATATTTTTCATGAAAACATAAAGATTATGCGAAAAATATAATACGCAGATATAAAGATTGTTAAAAAAAAAAAAAAATTAATACTTACAATTACAAATGAAAATCTTACTTATTCAGTAAAATTTTTACTAGATGCTAAAATCGTACTAAAGAAAACAATCAAATAAGTATATAAGTTTCCAGAAAACTATATAATTGCTGCTGATTCAAGTAGTTCGCTAACAAAAACGTCAGATAACATAAAACGATTAAGTGATCTTTAAATTGCATACAGACATCTCAACTTCAAAACAACGCCCTCTTTTTCCCCTCAACCAATCAGTGATATCAATTATCAAACTTCCATACTTTCCAAAATTCAACACGGAGGCAGGAAGTAGTACATTTCAAAGGGCCGGCCGCACACTAAGGAAGCGAGAGGGAGGTGAAAACCCCCCAGTTTGACCCTCGCCTCTCCACCAAACGGGTTCTCAGGGGGTGAGCTGAAAAATGACTGCACATTGAAGAAGTGTACGCCTCCTCACCGAAGGCGTAGATTCACCAGATATTTGTGTAAAATGAAGTCAAAAGACGTTTTTTTTACTAGCATATATATGGGGCAATCCATACAAAATTTACACCTATGATACAAAAATGATATAATTTTTTTTTTTTATTGTTCTTTATTGAAAATAAATCGACACGTATTTTTGCGTTTTTGTTTAAATTGCATATTTTTGACTATACGAATTTTTGAAAATTTCGCTTTTTTGAGCACACGACTTTGCAAGTTATTTTTTAACGTATTGCCATCCAACAACAAAAATATTTAAATACACTTTCTTGAAGTGATTTTTCTCAAACTTAAAGAAAATCAACATTAAAATATAAAATTTTTTGTTTTTGACATAAAAAAATTCATTTTTTGAAAAAAACAACATTTTTTTGCAATTTGGGCATCTTTGATTTTTTTTATATTTTGACAGTGTGAAGTATAATCAATAATGATATTAATTCCAAATTTTTGGAATGGTAAGACACTTTGTTCGAAAGATATAAACAAAACAGTGACGGCGCGCACACCGTGCTCTAGTTTAGTAGGTAGCGGATGAGTTCGAGAACAGTCGATCCATATTCTACATACATACGCGGAGTGCGCAGCGTCACTGTTTTGTTTATATCTTTCGAACAAAGTGTCTTACCATTCCAAAAATTTGGAATTAATATCATTATTGATTATACTTCACACTGTCAAAATATAAAAAAAATCAAAGATGTCCAAATTGCAAAAAAAAGTTGTTTTTTTCAAAAAATGAATTTTTTTATGTCAAAAACAAAAAATTTTATATTTTAATGTTGATTTTCTTAAAGTTTGAGAAAAATCACTTCAAGAAAGTGTATTTAAATACTTTTGTTGTTGGATGGCAATACGTTAAAAAATAACTTGCAAAGTCGGGTGCTCAAAAAAGAGAAATTTTCAAAAATTCGTATAGTCAAAAATATGCAATTTAAACAAAAACGCAAAAATACGTGTCGATTTATTTTCAATAAAGAGCAATAAAAAAAAAATTATATCATTTTTGTATCATAGGTGTAAATTTTGTATGGATTGCCCCATATATATTAATAAAGTCTAGATTAACTGGTAAAAAGTTTTTTTTCATTCTCAGATGACGAAAAGCTATTTTCATTAATTAAATTAAAATGTTTAAGAAAAATTTCTAAACAATTTTAGGAAGAAAATCACTTTTAAAAATGAGAAAATAAACACCTTCTCTTTTTTTCTTCCCTTTAAAAGAAAAAAGAACGGTTTATTTATTCTCGAAACTGATTGCTAATTTCTTAACAGTGTTCATTTCTTGACAGTTTTTTAAGAACAATTTCTGGTTCACAGAATTGTTCGTCAAAGTTTGTATTCTATGCCTCCTCAGTGTGCGACCGGCCTTTAGTTTAGCTACGGTGGCACATGTCCAAGAGGTCGTGTGTTCGATCCCCGCCAGCCGAAGACTCCCTGTGTAGTAAACGGTGACTGGTGCACGTTATATCTGTCGGGTCTAAAAATCCTCCATGTTCCCATAACAAATCAATACCTCTGGAAGTACTGATCCAGGAGTTTCCTGGTCTTCTGAATTGGTTCAAAATTATAAGGCTACGGAGTTGAACATTAGTAGTCGTAAAACCGGCCGTTCAACGACGAATATAAAATAAATGCTAAGAAAAAATTATAATGGAACCATTATTTCATTGAATACGACTTCAAATATCACTGGAAATGTATGTGGTTAATACAGTTTAAATAAAAGAAATTTTGTGTAATCTTAAAATAATATTTCCCTTCCATGCTATTTTTTTCTTCTTTCAAAAACGAAAAAAGAACAAGATGATTTTATTCTTTCGAAAGTGATAGAATTCAATGAAGCAAACGATTTTTTTTAAAAGACGAAACTTGTGGACGAGTACATTTCAGAAAATGGGTGAATTACCGAAGTCTTAATCAAGGACCACTCTACCCCCTTTAATAAAAGTAGACCGATATTCAATTCACCTGCTTATACCAACACCCACGAGTTAGTGGAACAAAAATATCGCTAGTTTAATTGAAAACATCGGGTGATCACTAAGTCTTCAGAATTGCTTAACTGACTGTTAATTTTGTCAAACTTATCCAAATTCAGATTGCTGACACAATAATTAGAAGCAACTAGCATTCTTATCTTGAAAAAGTGGTTTTTTTATTTTTTTTTTTTAAATTCAATGCTTTCATATTAAACACATTCATTGTAATTTTCTATTAGAGTGTTTTTCACGAGATTCAACTTAAAGGTAAAAAAAGTGCGATTCTGAAAATACGAATTTCTAAATTTTTCCCTGGCTCCATTTTTATAAACTAATTTTTGTCTTACGTTTTTACAAAACTTTAAAAATATTCCAACCGGGCTATCCCGGCCCTTTAATTGAAAACTTTAAAAATATTCAATAAAGAGGCCGGGAAAGACTGGTGGGCAGGGCACTGAGATCACGTCCGAGAGGTCGTAGGTTCGACACCGCCGAAGACTCTTAGTAAATGGTGACTGATGCACGTTAAATCTGTGGCGTCACAAAGTCCCCCATGTTCCCATAACAAATCAGACCTCTGGGGGTACTGATCCAGGAGTTTCCTTGTCTTCTGGATCGGTTCAAAATGACAAGGCTACCGCGTTGAACATTAGTAATCGTAAGCCCAAAATTGGGTCGGATGTTCAATTTTCAATAAAAATAAATAATTTTTGATGTAATTTCTAATAATTATCATTTGAAAAGTATTAAAATTTAAAATTGGTTTTGCACTTCTAAACAAAATTACGCGGAAAATCTTTGTTTCTTGATATTGTAGTGAATCTTAATAACTAATGAAAAGTCAGATCTGAATATCTTACATTTAAATTTCAAACTAATTTCTTTGTTTGTTTGTTTTTTCTTGTAAATTTTGGTTTTGGTATAGATGAACAAAACTGATGAAGAATAAATACTTTTAAAGTTATACTTAATAATTCATAAGTACAGTGACCTCTCACTTATGCACCACC